>NW_015172003.1:1973790-1973940 GCF_001447785.1 Gekko japonicus | reverse complement strand
CTGCCGTACCAGCCGCAGATGGTAAAAGGCTGACTTGGCAGTGGCTGCCACCTGGGCCTCCATCGATAACGAGGAGTCCAGGAGCACTCCCAAACTCCTAACCTCCACATCTAATAGCCAAGTTGCCCCCTCCATGCGGATATCTAAATC
>NW_015172003.1:1935438-1972869 GCF_001447785.1 Gekko japonicus | reverse complement strand
AGGTGTGCAGAAAAATTGAAAAGTTAAAAAAAATTATACGGGGGATACTTAAATCCCCACAAAAGTAAAAGAGCATGCCCAGAGAATGCTCTGGCCATTGGGGGGGGGAGGTTTGGCAGGGCCGGTGGCTGGGGGCTGCTCAAGTCCTGGGTTGGGGGAGAATTAGTGGGCATGGGCCTCGCCGTTGGTGCGGGGGGCAGGGGAGAAGGATTGGGGGGCCTGGGCCTCATCTTTGGTGCCAGGGGGTGGGGGAGAAGGGGAGAAGACTCACTGGCGGCTATGGGGGTTGGGGGAGAATTAGTGGGCATGGGCCTCGCCGTTGGTGCGGGGGGCAGGGGAGAAGGATTGGGGGGCCTGGGCCTCATCTTTGGTGCCAGGGGGTGGGGGAGAAGGGGAGAAGACTCACTGGCGGCTACTTCCTTCTCCACATGGAACTCTTTCTCCTCCCCGCTCCTTGTCATAAATAAACCAATACACAAGAAATAAACTCAGTTCCAGTCTGGAGTCAGTCCTGAAATCAGTCCTGGATTCAAAGACAGAGGCTGTGAGCCACAGTTGAAGAGTCCCCTTTGGGGCAAAGAGTCCTTTGGCTCTTAGCTTTTAGCTTGCATCATTGGCCATGCCTAGCCCTTATACCTGCAGGCAGGAAGAAGACAGGAAACACAGCTGACATGATGTATAGCTGGCAAGATACCCACAACAATAGCTCTTTTCCCTGCCTCCTAAAATTTTTACTTCAGAGACTATTTATGGCGAAACTGGTTGATGGCAGAACTCTTCCCATACTTCCCACTTTGACCCAGTTTGCTAAATTCAGTCCCACAATATCAGTGCTTGGCCCAAGTAGCCTTAACCAACCTGTCTGGAATAATAGATAGGTCTGGGATTGATAGGTTGCTATACCCAAAAAGCATTTCTCAGTCTGTTTCCTTTTTAATATAGCTGAAACTACTTTGAATACAAAAAGAGTAAACAAATGAACAAGTAAGCATCCAGATTTCAAAGAATGCAGCTTTAGGGCCTGCAGGAGAAGAGAAGAATGGAAAAGAAAGATAATCTAATAACCTATGGCTGAGAATGAAGCTGAGGGAGACATTCACAGGGTTTCAGCTATACACACACAGACCCATAGAAAGCAACTGCTCCATTTATCAAACAGCTGGTTTATATATTTATGCATTGGTACTGAAAGTTCACTCACTGTTGCACTGAACTAAAAGGATCAGATTCCAGCTGAAGATAAACTGCAAAGGGGAAAGTCTTGATCAACCTTGTTTGCTCCAGGGGAATGTATATTAATCTCAGGCAGCCAGGCAATTTGGGTTGAGTTGGGTCATTGGCTCTCTACAGTAGTCAGTGACAGGCAGTTCCTTTACAGAATCTCATGCAAAGAAAAGAATTTTCTAGCTATCAAAAATCCTTTCCTGGAGAATGTCAGGAAATGTTCCTGGAATCTTCTGCATGCAAAGCTTTGCAACAGTTTTACCTTTGGAAAAGCCCAGGAATTGGGGTGATCGAATGTAAAGGTCCGGTAACAGATAGATGCAGGTGGGTGGACAAGGTAGGAAGGGCAAGTGGAAAGAATATTGTACTGTGCATGTGAAGTGCAGTGATCCTATTTGCCTGAACCTTTTCAAGGTTGCTTCCATTCCATATGTCAATGATTCTCCATGGTGCTCCAGAAGCGTTTCAGTGGAAATGGAGTGTACACATGGTAGATTTCCCCAACTCTCCTTTGGCTCCTTTTCCCCCACCATGGTTGCCATTTTGTGTCCCCCATGCCTCTGAGGGAATTTTTAGCCTTTTTGTTTTTGTAAAAAAACAGCAATTGCTGTATCATTACATTTTATTGACTGATTTACAAAATTTATACCCCATTTTTCTGTCTTCATCAGGGTCACCAAAGCCACTAACAGCACATCTTTTAAAAAAAATTAAACCCAGACAAAAACACATCATTTAAGCAATTAAAACCAAGCTAAAATTCAGATACGAAAACATAAAAACAATAATTAAAGCATAGGGCAGAAAGGAGGGATCACAAAGGAAACACCAAACTAAACAAAGTCTTTACCCACTGATAGAAGCCAGCAAAAGAGGGGGACAAATTAGTCTTTTTGTAGTGGGAGTTCCAACGTTTTGTTGCCATAACCACCTAAACTCAGAAAATGGGAGCCCTTGAAACAGACCCTCAGAAGATGACCATATCACTCACCTTCCCATGCACATGGCATGCAGACATCCTTTGACCTTTAGGGGATGATGTTGTGGGGGGGAAACCACCTCCACTTCACCTGTCAACCTGGGACAAAACCTCTGTGTGGAAGCAATCCAAGTCTTTGAGCAAACAGAGTCTGATATTTCCATGCATTGGTAAAATCCCTAGTTTCAAAATTAATGTAAACTGCTCTAGAACTCGTTTCTAAAAAACATAATTTAAAGAGGTCTGTGTTTGTTCAGGATCCTTAAGAATGGTGAGTCCTGTTGCCACCACATGCAGACTTAGACAAAGACAGATGATTCACTTCAGGGGTCGTTTCATAGAAAAAGAGCTAGGGGAACTCATTAGCATAACTCATTAGCATATGCCACACCCCCTGACATCAGGGGCCCGGCGGTGGACCTGCAAGGCCGGCGGGAGTGCAAGGAAGCCCCGCGAAGGCCCTCCCTGGCCCCAGGCAGGCAGGGGTGGGGAGAGGCAGGGAGGAAGCAACTTACCCTCCCTCTTCTCCTGCCTCCTCCTGGCTGAATGAGGGCTGGAAGTGGGGCAGCTGGAAGCAGGGGGCGGGGCTTCATCATGTTCCCCGCCCCCCGTACCTCACCCGGGGGAACTGCGATCCCCCCCGAAATGACCTCTGATTCACTTATTGAACCTTCAGTGTAAAAAACCCCATAGAATGGCTACCACTTTTGAATTATTTTCTTGAAAGTTGTAATATCCACAAGGAGAATGAGGAGCTGATGCTGAAGTCTACACATTTAGTAAAAGTAGTGTATTTTGGGGATCTCCCTAGATCAGGTGACCTTCAGAGAGACTTAGACTCAATATTACAGCAGAAGACATAAGAACATAAGAGAAGCCAATGTTGGATCAGGCCAATGGCCCAACTAGTCCAAAACTCTGTCACACAGTAGACAAAAATACCAGGTGCCATCAGGAGGTCCAGCAGTGGAGCCAGGACACTAGAAGCCCTCCCACTGCTGCCCCCCCCAAGCACCAAGAATACAGTGCATCGCCTGCCCCAACCTGTGAGTTCCTATCTATACCTTGTGGCTAATAGCCACTGATGGACCTCTGCTCCATATGCTTATATAATTCCCTCTTGAAGCTGTCCATGCTTGTAGCCGCCGCCACCTCCTGTGGCAGTGAATTCCATATGTTAATCATTCTTTGTGTGAAGAAGCACTTCCTTTTATCTGTTCTAACCTGACCACTCAGCAATTTCATGGCGTGCCCACGAGTTCTTGTATTGTGAGAAAGACCTTGTATTGTAAGAAAGACCTGGTCCTATGAACTGTCATATCAAATCAGATAAAATAAGTGTGGGTGGCAAACCATTTAAAGTACAGCACAAGTGGACTGGAGCTGGGAAGCTGCATCCTTTCTCTGACAACAATTCCTGGAAATTTTGAGGCCATGGGAAAAAAGGGTGGGGGAGGGAATTTTGGGGGAAATACTCTTCCTATCAAGTACAACTTTCTTTCACTGCTTTACTAACATAAAATGCATCATTTATAACCTTATTAGCATATAAAATTGTACTATTTAGCATATTTATGGAAGTTAAAAGTATAAATGCCTTAGTTTTCTATAAGGAAGATTTCAAATACGCCAAATACTGGAAAAGGAGCAGCATGTTGTTTCACCCTATGTTGCCTTCACACGTGTCTTAATTGGGGCAAAATTAGTAAATAAATTTTGTACCAAACAAAACAAAGGGTCGTATTTGGACTGAAACCTTTTCATTTTAAAAAATATTTTATTAAATTTTCATATAACAACAACCATTAAATACCATTAAAACCTTTTCATGTAGTCAAAATTAGAGTACCAGCATATTTGAATACCAAGTTAAACTTTTTGACATTGAAAACATAAAACCCTTTAATTGTCAAACAGATGACAGCATATCAATTAGTGCCAAATTATTTACATTTAAACAGTAAACCGATCCTTGAAAAAATGTATCTCTTTCTCTCTGCCTGTATAGGCCTGTATAGGTGTTATCATCTATTGGTACAGATAGTTTTGCATAAGAAATTACATGCTATACATTTTGATTGAGTAAAACCTTATTTTTAAAAGTATTACATGTGTACTGTGAGCTGGATGGGGGAGTGCGATCTGGTAAATTCTCCTGGACCTCTTGACAGTTGTTGATAGCAATGATCATGGTATCATTATGGCTTACCTTTCGGGATGCACTGGGAGGCACTGTTCTGTGGTGATTCCAGTCATACTGCAACAGTAGGTTTCAGAGTGTCATACCGGGGGACTGCTACTCTGCCCCTTGGCTTTTGGCCTGTGGGGTTCTCCAAGGTTCCGTCTTGCTCCCTATGCTTTTCAACATCTATGTAAAGTCACTGGGAGAGGTCATTTGGAGATGAGGGCTGAGTTGCTACCAATATGCAGATGACACTCAGCTCTGTCTTGCACTACCAGTGGATCCCAGGGAGGCTATGGAAACCATGAACAAGTGCCTGCCGGCAGTTTTGGGATGAATGAGGGCTAACAAGCTGAAACTTAATCCCAACAACATAGAAGTGTTACTGGTGGGGAGAAGGTCTGACCGAGGAAATGGATTATCTCCTGTTGTGGATGGAGTTGCACTCCCCCTAAAGGATCATGGTCACAGCTTGGGGGTGCTCCTGGACCCTGAATAAACAGGTGGCAGTGGTGGCCAGGGATGCCTTTCACCAGTTTCAGCTGGTGATGCACTGTGGTGCATGCCTTGGTGCAATACATAGAGCTGCCCCTGAACACTGTCTGGAAACTACAGTTGGTTCAGAATGCTGTGGCCAGAGTGTTGACTGGAGTGGGTCTTAGAGACCATATAATTCCAGTCTTGTTTTAACTACACTGGCTTGCAGGTTGCTTCTGGGCTCACTTCAAGGTGCTGGTATCTATATATCTAATAGCCAAGGTGCCCCCCCTGTGCGGATACTTATTTCTGCCAACAGAGGGCTCACTCTCCACCAACAGCTTTTCCTACATAGTCATGGGCCTTCCTAAGGCTGCAGAAAAATCCAAAAAGTAAAAAAAATCCCTTCAGGGAGGTTTGAATTTTCCCCAATACCTTTTGAAATGGCCTCTGCAGGGATCTAACTCCAGACATCAACGGTGAGAGAGTAGAACGTTCGGGGTGTGGGGGGGGGAGGCTTCTAACTGTTTCTGTCAGTAAAAGGGGGGGAGGGCCCCCTTCCAGTTCTATTTCGGCCTTTCAGGGAGGGAGCCAGTGCCAGGCTGGGGAATTCCTAGAGGTTTTGAAGTGGGCTGTGAGGGGGGCTGGGTTTGGGGAAGGGAGAGGCCTCAGCTGAGTATAATGCCACAGAGTCCCCCCTCCAAAGCAGCCATTTTCTCTAGGGAGACAGACCTCTGCTGTCTAGAGTCCAGGTGTAATTATGGGGCGTCTCCAGGTCCCACTTGGAGATTGGCAACCCTAGGCCAGGCAGTAGTCTAAGGTTGCCAGGTCCCCCCTGATTTGCATGACTCAACTAGGCCTGGCTGCTTGCTACTGTTCATCAGCAGCCACCCTATGAAAGCCAGTGAGGTGCAGCCATTAGAGCTTCAAAGTAGGGTCTGTGAGACCCAGGTTCAGATCCCCATCTTGCAGCGGAAGCTGACTGGGTGATTTTGGACCAGTCACATACTTTTAGCCTATCCAGCTTCACAGGGTTGTTGTGCAGATAAAAAGGAGGAGAGAATAATGTAAGCTGCATTGGTCCCCACTGTGGAGAAAGACTGTACTTTTCCTATGTAGAGGCTGTGAGGGAGCGATGTGGAGACGGAAAGCTGAAGACAGAGAGGCAGCTGCTTTGGTTTATGGCATTATACCCTGCTGAAGCTGCTTGCCTCCCCAGTCCTCACTGTCCCAAGGCTTCACCCCTAGATCTCCAGGAATTCCCCATCCTGGAGCTGGCAGCCCTAAGGTGAATTGATCTCTATAGCTGAGAGATTCGTTGTGATTCCCAGAGCACTGCCACTGCTGCTATGAGGGGAGAGGAAGCAGGCAGGAGGCTGGGAGAGTGATGGGGGCAGAAAGAGAGAGTGATAGAGTGGGGGGGGGCAGAAAGAGAAAGAGTGATGAGTTGGGGAGGCAGAAAAACAACGGTCAGAAAGAGAGAGGAAGTAACATACATGGAGTAGAGAGAGAAAGAAGGGGCAGAAGGGAGAAAGTGTGAAAGAGGTAGGGGGAGAGGGGAGGAAGCAAAGGTGTGAGGAATGGGATAAGCATCCTGCAAGTTTCTTGCAGGGCTCCACTTGTTGACCTCTAAAGCCCTAGTCGGCTTGGGACCAACATACCTTCAAGACCTTCTACCATACAAACCTACCCGCTTTCTACTGCACAAGCCTACCAGAGACTATGCTTCGGTTGCCCTCACCATCTGAGGCTAGATGAGTGGCCACCCAGAAAGGTCCTTTTCCGTCATGGCACCAAAACCTTGGAACTCCCTCCCCAGGGAGATTCATCTGCCTCCTTCTATTGGTGTTTTCCACCAGCAGGTGGACTTCTTTTGCTTCCTCTGGCATAGCCTTGATAATGGATATTGGCCCTCCTTGTTTATGTGTTTTTAATTGAATTTTATAATTTTAACTGCATTTTTAATTGTTTAAACATTTTGATATGTTTATGTTTGCCGACTTGTGGACCCTGACTGGGTGAAAAGGCTGCATTAAAATGTTTTAAAGAAATAAATAAAAGCAAAAATATTTCATAGGATTTTTTTGGTGTTCCCCGAATTTCCCTATTTTCTCAACAGAGAAACTGAGAAGTGCTCAGAAAAAATGGCCCCTGCCCTACCATTTTTTCCTGTTTTCCCCCTCTATCCTGGTACTCAGTGCTTTTCTCTGAAACTATTTCACCCTCCCTTTTTTCAGTAGACCAACATGGCTGACCACCTGGATAGAAGTTGTTTCAAGGAAAAGCAGAAATGGGGGTGGTGGTCAGGTCTCTCCTTCCACCTGCTCAAGATGTGCTTTAAATTTCTCCCACCCCACTTTACAGGAAATCTGGTGACCTGAATTGGCTTGTGTCTCCATACTGTTTGCAGTTTCGTGGCTGTCTTAAGGATTGTTGCACTGTAGAAAGGCTTTCCATCCAGCAGGGGGAGCATCAGCTTTAGGTTTGTTTTCTCATGGCACATTCACAACAGAGCTGGTCTTCCACCAGATGATACTGGGCACAGAGCAAGAACCATACTATGTTGTTTATTGTGGAAACATGCCACATTTTAGTAGATTTACAAGCAGCTTGTTGGAGCGCCTGATTGCTCTGCAGTTTTGCTTTCAGTCCGTTATTCTTGCTGATATGTTCCTGATATATCTCTTGCCGAGGCTGCAAAAGGTTCTTTCAGAGACATGACGTGGGCCAAAGCATGGAAGATAGAAACCAGCTGTTGGGCAGCATTTCTTCCAGCAGCTTGAAGAGTTCCAGCAGGCTGCATCAGCCCGATTGGTAACTGCCTTATAACGGCTGCCTTGCCGTCATGCCAGTCACTGCTGGCTAAAGGAAGGTTTTAGTGGTGATGAGCTTTCTGCTGACAATTCATTTGTGTTCCTTGTGGCAATTCAGAATTACATTGTTCACTTCTTTCCCTCAACTCCCGAATGTGCAAATTAACAACGACTTCTGAAAGCTGACACCAAGGGACAGAATTGCCGTCATTTCCAATACCATGCACTTTTTTTTTTTCTGTTAAAGAATGGAACCTTGAGTTGATGGCCAGTTTGTGTTCCTTGAAAGTGCTCCTTTCCGTGTAATAAGCAGCAATATCCTTTATAGACAATCCATGGTCTTAAGCATCCGGTTCCTTATGTAGAGCTGGCCCTTACAATTAGGGAGCCTTCTGGAAGACAGATCTTGTGCCTTGGGTTTGCTAAGGGAGAGAATAGGGGGGCAAAATTCTGGGTCACCCCAAAGGCCTGGGGGACAGGTAAGGTACCCCTGGTGGGTGCTATAAATGCTGGGAGTACAGGAAGGGGAAAATGCTGCCTTTCAACCATACCCTAAAGACTTTGACCTCTGGTCACATTTGGATTTTGAGCCAAGGTTTATTTATTTACTTAATCCCCTGCTTTTCTCCCCAAGGAGGACCCAAGATGGCTTACAACATTCTCCCCTTCTCCATTTATCCTCACAGCAACCCTGTTAGGTAGGTTAGTCTGAGAGTATGTGGCTGGCCCAAAGTCACCCAGCAAGCTTCCATGGTAGAGTAGGAATTGGAAACTGGGTCTCCCAGATCCCAGTCTGACACTATAACCACCACCACCACCACACCGGATTTAGAGTTTCCCCTCCACTTCAAACCCACTTCTCTCCCCCATCTTTTCTCAAGCATTTAAGAGTTACTATGTGAGGCTCCCCTGTCCCTGGGATGGGCTCTCTGCCCTCCGTGCATTCCTCAGATTAAAGGGAAGTGGGGAGGAGATCCTCCTCTGGCCTCAGAATTGGGAAGAAGGGAGGGGGGGGTTTGGCACCCTGGTCCTCTGCCTTCCCTGGACTGGCTCTCTCACTCTCCTTATCAGAGTTCAGTCCCTTCCCTCCTCTCTGGCCAAGTGTGGTGCCTTCCCTTTTATGACATTCCCTGTCCTACCCACACCTGGCCTGAATTCAATCCCCTTCCACCTGCTCCACCTGGGAGGCTATAAAAGGAAAGGGAAGATCTGCCTGCCTCCCTCCTTCCCCTCACTGCTTGGGGCCACCTTTAAGCGTCTCCCATCCTGGCCTTCCCCAAGTCCCAGCTTGGCCTTGCCTTCTGACCCACCCCCCCAACCGCTGCCGGGGGTCCCAGCCACCTCCCTCTCCCAGCCTTCCTTGCATCAGTGAGTCAGGCCCCAGCTGTCCTCAGCAGGAGTGGGGTTCTTGAGGCAAGGCTCCTGACATACCGTTTCTCGTTCCTTTACTTCTGGTTACCACTCTATTTTCTGGCAATACTTTCTTCTTTCTAGTTATCTCCACAGATACGCAAAGGAAAAGTCACTTGTGAACAAGCCAACTTGTGTTCGTATCCCACTTCACCCTGTTTTTGAGGCATACCAGCATAAAGAGAGGGGTCATTGTCTTATTTCTACTGCCCTTTGTGGGTTTTGTCTCCCTAGCCTCAGTCGTTTACAAAGCAAACTATTGTGATGTCCTTGAACAGAGCATGGAAAATATGCCACTAAAAGCAGATCACCCCCCCCCCCAGCTGTATTTAAGCCTTCAACAAAAAGAAGCACAAGGGAAGAATTGTATAAGAAATGGTTTTTCCACAGTATGCATCTAACAAGCTATTTTCCTAGAGGCATCAGCTGCCCTTTGATTTCTTGCAATGCAGGATCTATTTGAAAATAAAATCAACATGGCATACAATAGATCTACAGTATGAAGTCGTACCAAGATGCTAAATGTCTCTGAGTCCCATGTAAGAATCTAGTTGAAGGTAACTCCCCATTTTTATGGGTCTGAGGGCCTAACCACATGTTACACTGTTTCTGGATCTGCCTTATCTTCTGGATCTCACAGGGATTTTTGAAATGTAATATGTAGATGCATGGGCGTAGGGTTGCCAGGTCCCCCCAGCTGCTGGAAGGGGGTGGAGGGCTAGGGTTGCCAGCTACAGGTTAGTAAACTCACAGAGATTTGGGGATGGAGCCTGGGGAGGACAGGGACCTCAGTGGGGTACAATGCCATATAGTCCACCATTCGAACCTTCAGTTTTCTCCAGGGAAACTGATATCTGTAGTCTGGAGATGAGACGTAATTCCAGGAGATCCCTAGGCCCCAACGGGAAGCTGGCATCCCTAAGGGGTCCCAGTTGAGACTGGGATACATGGAGAGATGGGGTTTAAGTTTCCTGACCTACCTGAAGTGGCTCCGAGGAGCTGCTGTTTGCCCTCTTGGGAAAACTTGTGTAGCCTGTCAGTATATATACATTTCCCCTGGGGCTTTGGGAAAAATCAGGGAAATTATACTGGGGTAAGGTTTTAAGCACCTTTCCCTCTGGTTCCAGGATGAATCTAGGGTTGCCAGCTCTGGGTTGGAAAATTCCTAGAGATTTGGGGGTGGAGCCTGGGGAAGGCATAATTTGGGGAGGGAGCTCAGCAGGGTACAATAACGTAGAACCCACCCTCCCAAGCAGCCATTTTCTCCAGAGGAACTGATCTCTGTCATCTGGAGATCAGTACCAGGAAATCTCCAGGTTCCACCTAGACGATGGCAACCCTAGATGAATCTGGTCCCCATGCACCAGAGAATTATGATTAAAAAATCACTGGGAGCTGTTACTGTGGAGCTCCTAGTGCACATCTGATTTGATGGGGCATGAAGCACACTCAGAAACAGTGTAATGTGTAGTTAGGCCTGCTGAAGGCAGAAAATAAGTGTGATGTTGACAAGAGATATTTGTTAGCACAATAATAGGAACAACCTTAGAAATTTGTCTTACATGTAAGGGCTCTGTAGAAACCCATAAAGGTTTGGGGCCTACCATTTTGCTCTGTCAGTGCCTATGCAGTCCTCTGGTGCAAGGTGCCTTCTGCTGACACAGAGTGCTGTGTGTCTTATGTCAACTGAAGGCACTTTGCACCAGAGGATTGTTCAGGTGCCAACAGAACTAAGTGGTAGGAGCCTGCGATAACCTGAACAGGAGATTACAGGAGCAAGGCAAAACAGGCCTACTCCAAAGTGAGTCCCATGTTCTTCAGTGGCGCTTACACCCAGGAAATTGCCTTTAGGATTCTAACCAAAATGTTTTTAGTTAAAGGAGAGAAATATTGGTACCAGTTGAAATATACAGTGTTCAGCTAGAATGGCAACATCCACATATATTTATGACAATTGGAAGGAGAAGTCACAATCAGTTAGATCCTTCTGATATTTTATTGTATATTTCCAGACATTGTTCTTCACACAATTAATCACCTTTGACATTCACACATTACAAATTGATTGAAGTAAGAGCCATTTTAAGCCATATGTGAGAAAATATCCTAAATTGGCTTTAGGTCAAATCGGACAAAGATTGAGGTTAATCCTTACCTATTCAGCTGGTAAAGCTAAAAGACTGTTTTTGATGCTCAAATGCAATTACTACAACTGGGGCTCTAATCCAGTGTTTACTCTTGGGGCTCGTCCAGAAGAGGAAACTGATGGCACTTGGAGTAAAAAACAATGTGTGCAGCCAGTATGTGTTCCTTATCATACATATTTATCTGCCAAATCTAAAACCGCTACATCATTAAGTGAGGGTCATTCGCCATGTGATGAAAAGCAAACTCAGCAAGATTGAGCAGTGGAATGGAGGAGGGGGACTGCTCTGCAAACAGGGGAGAAAATAAAGCAAGGGCACGGCAGCAGGCCCTGCTGTGCATCTCATCCATTAGAGGTGTCTGGCAAGCTGCACAGAATTCTGTCTCACAATTAGATAAAAAGCTTTTCCATTCTAAATCACTGTCCAGAAGACAGCCTGGAGCCTGAAATGCTGGGCTTAATACACATGGGAGGTCAAGACTCAGCTCTGGAGGTTTGAAATTTATAGGTCTGAAGCTCAAGCATTTACAGAGAGGAATGTAGGCTCCTGCTCAATTATGTGCTATTCCCCCCCCCCCCCAATCTAAATAGGTATTCCCTGAATGTTTGAATTGCTATGCAGGGCTGTGACTTCTTAGAATGGCATCAAATGACTACATGCAGTATCCAAGGCCTACTTCTCACCAAGGTGGTAAACCTGTGTCTAAGCTGTATCACTTCAGACTGCAGGTGTGAGCTGACTTTCATAAATGCTCTTCCATACAAAAATGAAATCCCTCAACTTAAGAACATTAGATACACACGAGCCATACTATTGGACTATCAAGGTCAGCACTGGCCATTCTGATTGTCAGGCGCTGCCCCGGGTCTCAGGTAGAGCTCTTTCACATCACCTGCTATTTGAGCCATTTAACTGGACATACTAGGGATTGAACCCGGGACCTTTTGTATACAAGGCAGATGGACTACTCTGAACTCACAGATCCTCCCCGGATGGCAAGAATTCTAGCCTAGCCTTTTCTCTGAGACAGTAGGATTCTGTCTGCAGGGGAAATCATGGGAAGCTCTCCCTGCTGTCTGAAATACTACGACCCTAAGACATTTATGGTTCAGTGAGAACTAGTTCTCTGACCAAATATCTTTGAATTAATCATAGGATGTAGCTTTTTGACCAGCACTCCAAAAAGATGATAACTATTAGACATGTATACTGTTTTGTAGTAGAACTAGACACTTCAGTCTCACACACATTATTTCCTGTTCTAGACAAGGCCCAAGCATGAGGGGTGGGGATGGATACCCTCTACCAGACCAGGGGCACTGCAAGCCCATTAGAATGATATCATTTATTTTGCCACTCTGGAAATAAAATAGAACTTTTTCTTCCATGGCATTAGGTTGTACAGGTAGGATGGCTGGGGAGGGGGTACACTAGAAGTTTGTGCTGTATACATAGAAATTATGTTTAGATCCTAAGTATGATCATGGAAGGTTCCAAGTGTTCTGAATTTCCACTAACAAGTGTTCTGAATTTTTACTAACAAATACTTTTTTTATATAAAAACCACCACACATAAACAAGGTCTGGTTATACTGTTCATCAGTTTGATAAAGTGAAAAGTTCCATGTGTGAATGTACCTTCATAGTTTCATTTTACTGTTGTATTACCTCACACCACCTTAAACTCAACACTTTTCAGTGGACGTACTTTACAAACAGCATACATATGTGCAAGGCTGACGTGTGTAGTGGAGGAGTGGAAGCAAATGCACTGGCTTTGTAACTCTCTCACAACTGAGCCAACCCTGCCCCCACCTGGGCTTAGTATGTACAAATGGCATATGTGTATGCTTTCTCCTCATAATGGGGAACACTGCTCTTTGAGCATTCTGATCACTGGGAGAGAATCTATATCCATACAGTTTGAAATTATATAGACCAGGGAACCCTAGTTTTCCAGAGGCTGTGGGCACACAGGTTGCCAATTCTGGGTTGGGAAAGTCCACTCTCCAAAACAGCCATGTTCTCCAGGAGAACTTACCTTTATAGTCTGGAAATAAGTTGTAATTCTGGGAGGTCTCCAGACCCCACTAGAGGTTGGCAGCCCTAGTGGGCACTTTTGAAACTGTAAAAATAGGAAATGGGTACTATCACAACATAGCTGCTATGGGGATCAAGGGCAGTCACAAAATAACTGGGCCACATAGTGACTGGGCCAGTCACAAAATATGAGGACACTGCAGACCAAGCATTCTCTTATGGTGGAGTTAGTTGTTTCTGAGTGGTGTAGAGGGTAGCTGTGTTGGTCTGCAGTCTCTAAGGTGCTACTGGACTCAAATCTAGCTGTTTCTGAATGGGTGCTCTCTGCAAAGGCAAAAGTGATGCTTCCTTCCTCTGGTAGAAGGGGGGAGAACGGTAATTTTGCCCCTTTCCCTGTTCTTACTGGCTATTACTCCAGATGGGTCCTGCACCGGTGGACCTGCAAGGCCGGCGGGAGTGCAAGGAAACCCCGCGAAGGCCCTCCCTGGCCCCAGGCAGGCAGGGTGGGGAGAGGCAGGGAGGAAGCAACTTGCCCTCCCTCTTCTCCTGCCTCCTCCTGGCTGAATGAGGGCCAGAAGCGGGGCGGCCGGAAGCAGGGGGCAGGGCTTCGTCATGTGCCCCGCCCCCATACCTCACCCGGGGGAACTGCGATCCCCCGCGATCCCCCCCGAAATGACCTCTGGAATAAAGTATTAACAACAGACAACAGTTCAATCCTGTGTAGAATTACTAACCCATTTATTTCAACACCTTTAGGCTACATTACCTCTACATAGAGGTAATACATACATACATGCCTCCAATGCTATGCTGGGGATTATTAGGAAGGGTATTGTAAACAGATCAGCCAATATAATAATGCCCCTATATAAATCAATGGTGCGACCTCATCTGGAATACTGTGTGCAATTCTGGTCACCACACCTTAAAAAGGATATTATAGCTTTGGAAAAAGTGCAGAAAAGGGCAACTCGAATGATAAAAGGGTTGGAACACTTTCCCTATGAGGAAAGGTTAAGGCGCTTAGAGCTCTTTCGCTTGGAGAAACGACGACTGAGGGGTGACATGATTGAGGTTTATAAGATTATGCATGGGAAAGAGCAGGTAGAGAAAGAGGTACTTTTCTCCCTTTCTCACAATACAAGAACTCGTGGGCACTCCATGAAATTGCTGAGCGGTCGGGTTAGAACGGATAAGAGGAAGTACTTCTTCACCCAAAGAGTGATTAACACTTGGAATTCACTGCCACAGGAAGTGGTGGCAGCTACAAGCATGGACGGCTTCAAAAGGGAATTAGATAAGCATATGGAGCAGAGGTCCATCAGTGGCTATTAGCCACAAGGTATAGATAGGGGCTCTGGGGCAAGTGATGCTCTGTCATCTTGGTGCTTGGGGGGGGGGTCAACAGTGGGAGGGCTTCTAATGTCCTGGCCCCACTGGTGGACCTCCTGATGGCACCTGGTATTTCTGGCCACTGTGTGATACAGAGTGTTGGACTGGATGGGCCTTTGGCCTGATCCAACATTGGCATCTCTTATGTTCTTATGTACTGTAAATCACCTACATTCCAAACAGGCCAGACTGAAATCACTTTAATTGTCTTGAAGATAGATTCAGGTTGGTCTGAAGCAGAAGAATAAAGTTTGAGTCCAGTGGCACTTTAAAGACCAATATTTTTCTTTCAAGGTGTAAGCTTTTGTGTGCATGCATACTTCTTCAGATACAGTGAAACAACACTTCTTCAACCATTATGTATAGGCAAGGGGGGGGGGGTAGTTGCCAGGAAGGGCGAGTTAGAGTCAAGGTACATAAGTAACCGGGCAATAAGTATAGCTGAGATTGGATTAAAGCAATTGGTAACATCTGTGAATAGCAGTAAATTAGCATAGGAATACAAGAGTTAACAGATGTGAGACCCAAGAGTGAGTACAGTGGCACCTCCAAGACCAGCAGAGTTCAGTTCTTGGGTATAAGCGAGAACTGACAGACTTCGCATGTGTAGATGCACACTCCTTCAGAAACATTGAAACAGATTTCCTCAGGCATCACATATAGGTGGGGGAGGGGTAGTTGCCAGTTACTTGTGGGTCTTTACTCTAATTAGCCCTTCCTGGCAAGTACTTCTCCCCCATATGTAATGTCTGAGGAAATCTGTTTCAGTGTATCTGAAGGAGTGTGCATCTATACATGCCCAGAATTGAAATATTGCCCAGTTTCAAATCTTCCATTTCCAAGGTAGTTGAGAGCACGGTAGCTGAACAGCTCTAGGCTTTTCTGGATGATGCATCCATCCTTGACCCATTCCAGTCCAGTTTCCGCCCTGGCCAGGGGATGCAGATAGTGATAGTCGCCCTCACAGATGATCTCTGGAGACACCTGGATCAGGGCGCGTCTGCGCTGCTGTTACTTCTAGATCTGACAGCAGTGTTTAATGTGGTCGACCACAATCTTAAGAGTTCAGGGGACTGCCCTACAATGGTTTTCCTCCTTTTTCCATGGTCAGCACAGAGGGTGGCACTTGGCGAGAGGATCTCCCTGCAATACCCACTTCGGGCTCTTTTTGTAGCAGGAACTCCTTTGCATATTAGGCGACACACCCCTAATGTAGCCAATCCTCCAAGAGTTTACAGAGCTCTTCTTACAGGGGCTACTGTAAGCTCTTGGAAGATTGGCTACATTAGGGGTGTGTCACCTAATATGAAAGGGTGTTCCTGCTACAAAAAGAGCCCTGCCGAATGTGGAGTGCCATAGGGGACAATCTTCTCAGCAATGTTTTTTAACATCTACATGCACCCCCTTGCCCAGTTGGTCCAGGGAGTTGGGCAGATGATACCCAGCTCTATCTGTTGCTGGATGGCCGCGTGGACTCCACCCCGGGGCACTGGTGGCCATAGTTAGGTTGAAACTTAATCCAATGTAGATGGAGGTCCTGTACCTGAGCTGGGGGGGGGGGTTGAGTCGGGAATCAGGCTACCCACCTTGAATAGCATGTCACTTGTGCCAGCCCAGAAGGTGAGGGTTGCCTGGGGTGGTCCCAGATGCCTCGCTTACGATGGAGGCCCAGGTAAGCCTTTTATCATCTTTGGCAGATCAAACAGTTCGTTCCCTATCTCTCCCCCCAGGACTTGGCTACAGTGACTCATGCAATGGTCACTTCCAGGCTTGATTATGTAACTTGCTGTATGTGGGCTTGCCCTTGTGGCTGATCCAGAAACTTCAGCTAGTGAAAAACGTGGCAGTGCACCTGCTGAATGCATTGCCTATGCGGGCACACATTCAGCTGGTGCTATGCCAACTGCACTGGCTACAGATGGAGTACTGGATGCACTTCAAGGTATTGGCACTCACCTTTAAAGCCTTACACAGCCAGGGACTGACATCCCTGAGGGACCACCCCATATGTGCCCCAGAGAGCCTTGTGCTCAACCAATCAACATCTGCTGGTTGACCCTGACCCAAGGGACGTCTGCCTAGCCTCAACCAGGGCCGGGGCTTTTTTGCGTTGGCCATGGTCTGGTGGAACAAGCTCCTACTTGAGATCAGGCCCCAGTGGGACCTATTACTGTTCCGCAGGACCTGTAAAATAGAGCTGTTCCACCAGGCTTTTGGACGAGGCGGTGGGCATCCAACAAATCCATCCTCCCTTGCTGAAGCCTTCCATCTTCATGCAGCCCACATCAAGAAGACCCAGGGATCTAGCGGCACCAGTTTCAGAGACTGTACACTTAAATTGCTAGTGGCACCTGTTTTAAATTATACTGTTTTAACTGTTTTTATTGTATTAATGTATTTATTTATTGACTCATTGTAATGAGCTTGAGAACCTGTTATGTGATTCGCCCTGAGCCTGCTTGCGGGGAGGGTGAAATACAAGTCTAAATAAATAATCTTATAAACATTCGAACAATGGATGCAATGATTGTGATTTTTAAGAGGAACAAACATTATTTTACTATGAATCTTTAAATCAATACAACAAATAATGAAAATGGTATTGTTCCTCAATGAATTATTTTTGTGCTTTGCTTATTACTGTTTACATTCAGTAAGAAAGATGCTACCTCAGAGAAAGCAACACCCCACACATAGTGAAATTAAAAAATGTTTTTGTTTTGACACGGCATAATTTTAATACTGGCCCACAGAAGGTTCAGGTTGCTTTATGGGGCAGGTCCTTAGTGAGGTAAATTGTCTTTTGTGAAGAAATTCCCAAACTGATGGGATAAACAATGCAAAGCAAAACCAGATGGAGCAGGACTCTTAAGCAAGACCTTATTTTTTTTGTCCTTCATCTTTCCAGGAAAAAGCCAACAGTAAACATCCATGTTGCATATCCAAGTGCTGGATGACCTTTTCAGGAGGAGGTCATGTGGTTTTAATTGATTACCTCTGCCAGCCATGGCCACCTGATTTGTTCTTCCATAGTCATTGCTTTTCCCATGAGGTATGGCTCCATTTCCTGCAACCCACAGCCATATATTATAGCCTAATGCATTAATGAACTCATCAAGCCATCATCCAGGAAAGTAATACAATCCCAAAGATTAATAAAAGTCATAAGGAAAAAGTGGCCGCTGCTGACTTTCAGTTCTGGCATTTGTTTCCTTTTGAGCCTTTAGCCCATTCAATGCAGCATCATTTTCATGACATCTCCAGCCTTCATCTCTTATACCAATAATTCATTCCATTCTGTCTTTTTGGATTGTTCCTTGCATACTTATATTTGTATCTCCTTTTGAATTTTATCCCATTGACTGATAAATATACTGGAGCCTAAAGCTATAATCCTGCTGGGAATAAGTCCAGTTGAACTCACTGTATTTTGGAGTAATAGTTGCACTGCATATTAAAATGTAGAATATGGACAGTCAGGCTTCTGAGTATCTCTTTAGTATTGCATTTTATCCCAGCCTTCCTCTCAGGGCTCAGGATATCCTTACAGTGGCCCTGTGAGGTAGGTTGGGCCATATTGTTGCAGTTTAACAATGGTGTGAGGATGAATTGTGTTGTCCACATAGGATAATCCTGTTGGGAACTGATTGCTGTAGTGCAAAATGCACTGATGTATGGATAGAGCCCTAATGAGCTTTATGTTGAGTGCAGATTTGAGCCTTTCAGTCTCATATCCTAACCATGACACTGCACTGGTTTTCAGAGAAGCATCACTTCTGTACAGCTTCTTTATCTTCAGCTTGGGCTCCCTTCTCTGCTCCCTTGTTTAATAGAGAGATTTCAGAAATTTCTGTCTCTGTTTTTGCTGGAGGCAAGGAATTTTGGACTTGTGGACTCATTGTCATTACAATGGAGGCCATTCTGAGTCCATGGAAAAAACTCAACCTGAATTGTGAAGGGACAGATTCATGTGGAAGAGGGCCCACAATACAACAATTTAGATCACGAAATGAATAGAATACTTCTTACTGTTGTTTCATGGGGCTATTTGTCCTGAGAAACGGGAGAAGGAATCAGAATGCTGAAAATGTCTTAATGTTTCAATTTTAACAATTTATGAGCAGAAGACAAAGAGATGAGTCAGAGCTTGTATCCACAGAAAGTAAGTGGTACATTACCACGAGGTATTATATTATTCACTGTATTTGATTATACATATATGTTCTATTATTTCTTAAATTCCTGCCAATCAGTTACTTGCATGATTATCTCATGGGGGGATGTTCTTAATCTCTAATGACATTTTGAAATAGGTGGCATTATTTTAATGAAATTCTTCTCTGCTTCTGTAAGTTGTGTGTGTGTGTGTGTGATGCCCATCAGGAAGAAAGGAACAGGGCAAAAATTATCTCAATAAAAATATAGAAAATTCTCTCCGGTGAAGCTTGACTATTTACATTTCAAGTAGAATAAAGGGAATGGTGAACTACATGGTTCCCATGGTATGATTGAAGGATACCTTGCTGAAGTTAAGCAGATAGAGGTTTGGACAGTGCCTGGCTGGGAGATCTTCTGAGAATTCCATTTAAGCCATCTTGAGTTCCATGATAAAATAAAGGATATAAATATAATACATTAATAATAAAAATGTGTAGACCACAAATAAGTAATATTGTATGTTAATACAGTTTCATAGAAATAATGCCACCTAATTTATTGCTTCATTCTCACTAGATACTTTCAATGATCCAAGGGTCTTTAACAGTTCCTCAGGCTAGAATCAAATGCTTCCTTCTCCGTATATTGAACAACATAGATAACTTGATACCAATTCATCTCAGACATTCTGGGAACAAACTGGGTGTAGTAAAAGTTGAACACTGATAGCAACTGACTGAAGTAATCCACTGGACATGCCAATTAATATCTACCGCCTGCGTAGATACACTATTCATTCAGTGAGAATCTGTAGTTTGCTATTCCTCCCCTTCTGTTACAAATACTTTATATAGTCAAGTTGTGAATAACAGAGAAAATGTCTAGCTTCAGCTCCTGCTGTACAGAATAACTTTCCCTCCCCCATGCCTCCTCCCACAAAACTACAGCCCAGCTGAAGCCCTGTTTGAACTTTGCCAAATTGCTTAGGTCACTACTATAAAATAAATTTGATATTTTAAGATGCTAGTTACCACCTTAAAAGTGCCTAATTTTATATTATTTGAAATCTGTAGATAATCTTGCCATATACATCATCATCATCATCTATCTATCTATAAAATTTATAAACCGCCCTTCCCTGAAGGGCTCAGGGCAGTATACATCATCATAGAACATACAACAAGTTAAAAAAATACAATAATACATACTTAGTGGGTAGTTAGTGGAGGCTGCTTTTGCTAATAGGGCTGAGGTTTTTTTGTCATGGGCAACAACGATAGCGACAAGCCCCTGTCCGAGTTGACAGCGCAGCCAGAATCACCAGCATCACCAGAGCTGGAAGCAGGCCCCTTTGACTCCTTGGGAGTTGACAGCATGCCACCGCCAGCACCTGAGTCGATAATCCCACACCTTGTCTAGCCACAGCCAATGAGGTACAGGTGCAAACAGAAAGTCCACCTGATTCACCTCCACGGGTGGCTCGGCTGAGGGAGCGGCTCAGCAGGGACTTAGCAACTCGCCGCCGAGACTCACGCTGGCAGGGAAGGCGGGTGCCAAGCCCTGAGTACTGACAGGAGTGGCACCGCTGCAAAGGATTCCTTTAAGCAGTGGAAAGCTAGTCACAGTGAGGCTGATAAAACGGAACACAGGCTATGGCAAATAAAATGCAAGTCTGTGGTCAGGCAGGCAAAAAGGGAATATGAGGAGCATATAGCAAAAAACGTAAAAAACAACAATAAAACTTTCTTCAAATACATTAGAAGCAGGAAACCAGCCAGGGATGTAGTGGGGCCCTTGGATGACCAAGGGTTAAAAGGAGTACTGAAGGGTGATAGGGAAATGGCTGAGAAGCTAAATGCATTTTTTGTCTCTGTCTTCACTGTGGAAGATGAGGAGTGCTTGCCCACTCCAGAACTGCTGATTTTGGGAGGGATGTTGAAAGACCTGAGTCAGATTGAGGTGACGAGAGAGGAGGTCCTAAAACTGATAGACAACTTAAAATCTGATAAACCACCAGGCCCAGATGGCATACATCTGAGAGTTCTGAAAGAAATCAAATGTGAACTTGTGAATCTCCTTACAAAAATATGTAATCTTTCCTTAAAATCTGCCTCCAATCCTGAGGACTGGAAGATAGCTAATGTCACTCCCATCTTTAAAAAGGGTTCCAGAGGAGATCTGGGAAATTACAGGCCAGTCAGTCTGATGTTGATACCAGGTAAATTGGTGGAAACCATTATTAAGGAAAGCATTAGAAGGCACATATATGAACAAAACCTATTGAGGCAGACTTAGCATGGGTTCTGTAAGGGAAGATCTTGTCTCACTAACCTGTAAGTGTTCTTTGAGGGGGTGAACAAACATGTGGACAAGGGGGACCCAATAGATATTGTTTACCTTGACTTCCAGAAAGCTTTTGATAAATGTCCTCATCAAAGGCTCCTAAGTAAGCTCCTTTTGTGGATCAAAAACTGGCTAATTATTAGAAAACAGAGAGTGAGTATAAATGGGCAATTTTCTCAGTGGAGGGTGGTAAGCAGTGGGGTACCGCAGGGATCAGTACTTGGTCCACTGCTTTTTAATTTGTTCATTAATGATTTGGAGTTGGGACTAAGCAGTGAAATGGCTAAATTTGTGGATGATACGAAGTTGTTCAGGGTGGTGAAAACCAGGGAGGATTGTGAGGCACTCCAAAGGGATCTGTCAAGGATGGGCAAGTGGGTGTCAACATGGCAAATGGGGTTCAGTGTGGCCAAGTGCAAGGTGATGCACATTGGAGCCAAAAATCCTAAATATAAATACACATTGATGGGGTCTGAACTGGGAAAGACTGAACAAGAGAGAGATCTTGGAGTTGTAGTAGATAACTAACTGAAAATGTCGAGACAGTGTGTGACTGCAATAAAAAAGGCAATGCTATGCTGGGGATTATTAGGAAGGGCATTGAAGACATATCAGCCAATATCATAATGCCCCTATATAAATCAATGGTGCGACCTCATTTGGAATACTGTGTGCAGTTCTGGTTACCACACCTTAAAAAGGATATTATAGCTTTGGAAAAAGTGCAGAAAAAGGCAACTCGAATGATAAAAGGGTTGGAAAATGGAACTCCTAGAGTAGCTTCAGAGGGTGGATGCTCCAGTCTAGAACTTCCACTTTTCCTGTGGTATACCATAAAAACTAGAGAAAACTGATCGATTATTGATTAAGATACCAAAGGCCAGATGCTGCTTGGACTGCTATTGGGTGAAGTCCTTCTGTGGATCTTCAGATAAAAATTTTCTCCTTAGTCCTGAGAAAAACATGAAAGGGAATTTGAGAGGTTTTTTGTTTTGTTGTGTTGTATTTTGGGAGGGTTTGGGGAGGGGGTTGGTTGAGTACAACGTAACTGAATAGTAACCAGTTATACCAGCACAAATATTTAGTATCGCAGGGTTACTGTAACATACAGAATATATTCATACAGAAGCCTACCAGTCATGAAAGGTGGAAAAAAGGCAGGGGAAAGTGATATGAGGCAAGAAATTTAAATTTTAAATTTGAACTGTAGTGGGAGGAAGCAACCTCATGGAAAGGGTGAGGGTTGGAGAAGATGTCCTTTGACCTTGATGTGATGTTCCTGGGACAGAAGTAACTACCGTGAAATGCTTTACCTGTATCAGGCTGTTATAGGGCTGCCAACCCCCCTCACTTCCGGTGACGCTCTGGCGGTGCGCGCGCGCATCCGCAGATGGCTCCCGGACCGGCAGGACGCTCCCCCACCGGTACGTTTTTCGGATTTGGCAACCCTAGGCTGTTACTAAAGACCCAGGAATAGCCCCAAGGGCTAAAAGTCACTATTTGTGACAAGGTGGTGGAAGAACCACAACAAATTGGTAGCATAGATATTTTCCCGTAATGTTATACCGATCTGCTTTGAGAAGTTTATATTTCGGAATCCCAGCAAGTGCCTATGGATGTTTTGCTAAAACTGCATTGACTTATTTCATACTGAGTAGGAGTTATTTTGAAAGTAAACATACACACACGCACACACATGAATTTGTAGTATTGTAAAGGTAATAGCAGGACCTGCGGTGGCTCAAGTAGGTAAGACGCTGAACTGCAGGCTGGGAAAGGTCAGTAGTTCAGCAGTTCAAGACCCGAGTGTGCCGCATGATGGAGTGAGCTCCCGTCTCTAGTTCCAGCTCCTGCCAACCTAGCAGTTCGAAAGCAAGAAATTGCAAGTAGATAAAACTTCAGTGGGAAGGTAACAGCGTTCCGTGCGCCTTGGTGTTTAGTCATGCCGGCCACATGACCACGGAAATGTCTTTGGACAGCGCTGGCTCTTTGGCTTTGAAACAGAGATGAGCACTGCAACCCTAGAGTCGGATTCGACTGGCTTTCGAGCAAGGGAACCTTTACCTTTACCTTAAAGGTAATAGCAAGCAGGGGGGGAAAGAATTCTACTGAGCATTATAATGATGTTCTATTCAGGTCTAGTAGGGGAAAACATAGTATTGAGCAATTACATTGGTAGGAAAAACCTGTACACATTCCTGCAAAATATATAGCACATTTTGATGAGTTTCATCATGACTTTATATTTAAAATGTCTTCTGGTCTGGGAGGGAGAGCCATTGATGAATCTTTGCTATTCTATACCACTGTCCTGTTTAACATGATCTTCCCTCTGAAGAAAAGACCCTTATCAGCCCATAGTCATGCTTGCTGGAGCATAAGCGTTTCAGTACAAGTGAAAAGAAAAGCAGTCATTCACCTTATATCAAAGAAGAAGGACTGTTCTGTAGAAAGAAAATGTTAGATAGAGATAACTAGAAGGAGCTGCAGGCTGTGCAGACGGCAAACAGCTTTTAAAAATCCCAGGACTGCAAGCATCACCGAATGCTGCTGAGTGAAGCAACTGCAGGAACCTTGCAGGGAGTGGCAGCACACTTGTGCTTATGTAGGAGGAAAATGATAACGGGTTAAGTCAGCAACAGCTCCACGAGAAGCTTGATTTAAAGAGGGGGAAATATTGATATCCTCTCCCTCCCCCTCTCTCGCGTGGATGGTCTGTTCTTCCTAGTGCATCACATGGGCTTGTTAGTCCCTAGTGCTGCAGAAGCACCAGCTGCTGCTGATCAGCGGAGGGAGTGTGTGTGTCAATGCTTTGTGGTCCCACACGCCCGTTTAAAAGAAGGGGAGACCACAATGTGCCTCTGAGCAAGTGGGTGGGAACCTGCGATCTGCTTTTTGCTTCCCCTGTGATCCAGGAGCTAATCATGTCTATCTGTTGTTGCCTTTTTTTCAGGGATTATGGATCCTCAAAAAGGAAATCAGGTAAGAGAGGCTCTTCTTTTATCTTTTCTTGGTATTGAGCCTAATACATAAGTCAGTAATCAAAGTGTTTTCTGGCAATCGTTCCTTTATTAAGTGTAATTTGGTGACTGTTTAATGGATGATTTAATTTAGTGCTGCTGCCCCTTAAAGAAAATGATATCAAACCGATTCTTACAACTGAGTGGATCAAATGTGTAGTTAAGGTGAAAATGTACCTCTTCTCCCCCCCCCCCCCAATCTGTGTACTTGAATAAGTGTTTATAAATCTCCAATTCAGGAATATAGCTGTTTGGTGTTTTAGCAACCTCTTGTGATTCTGTGGCTTTACTAGATGGCCTTCAAGTTAGTTCCGGTCCTTCACTGATGTTAGCTCTGCCATAACCAAAGCTTTGCGAATATGCTGTCCAGGACTTATATGAGCATATTTATGTTGGAACAGGAATATGCACACAATGTGTTTTGTACCCTCTTTCCTTGGTTGGATCTTCCACTGTCTCTATTCACCCTGATATTAGTTGACTTACTGTCCACTTCCTCATTTTTAGAGGGTGATCACCTGTACTTTTTACCTGTGTAGAAATGGCAATTTTTGATGAGTGGCTTATTGTATGGGGTAAGAAACTTCAGGTTAACATTCTCCCCCTTGTACAGTTGTTAAAGATACAGAAGCCCTAGCATCCTCTGTTCCCCTGGCCTTTCTATTTGCTTATCTGCCTACTGTCGGGTGGATTTTGTTTTGGGGTATGCATATTTCTTGACTTTTATAGTTTACTGTACCCTGGAAAAATAGCAATTATTTTTCATATGAGTTATCTCTCATAGCAGAGTTATAAACCATAAGATTCTTTACATTCCTGTTAGTCTGATTGCCATAACTTTTACCAGCAAGTCTCTTAAGCAATTGAAATATTACAGAGTTGCTTTAGACTTTGCTGGGGTGATAGGGGAGAGGCTTTTGGCTCAATAATAGAGTATATCTTTGGATGGAGGTAGCAGTCCCTATCATCTCCTGTTTTAAAAGATTTCTGCTAGCAGGGCTGAGAAGGCCATCTGCCAAAGACCTTAAAAACTGCCTATCAGTAGAGGTTGCACTGGGCTAAACTCACCAATGGTTTGATTTTGTAGGACTGGGGTGGGTGTGGTTTTTTTTAAAAAAAAAAGTTTCTGAGGCATCTGAATTACAGACTGGAAGGTGGTATGTTTTCTTTGGAGGTGGAAAGACACCCAGCTCCTGGTTATTTGATTAACTAATTTTCTGAGTTTATATTTTGCACTGTTCAGTTAAGCAGTATACTGAAGGGCCTTCTTCTGTTGGAAATTCTGCAACAGGGTTGAACTATATCTTGTGTAGAACAGATTGAAAATGGTCTTCCATTTACTGTGTGCAGGGGCAGACTGACCACTTAACTATTAGGGAAATTTCCTGGAGAGCCAGTTTGGTATAGTGGTTAGGAGTTTGGACTCTAATTTGGGAGAACCTGGTTTGATTCCCCACTCTTCCACATGCTGCTGTTGGTGTGATCTTGGGTAAGTCATAAGTTCTTTCAGAGCTGTTCTCTCAAGGGCAGTTCTCTCAGAGCTCTCTCAGCCCCACCTACCTCACAGGGTTCTGTTGTGGGGAGGGGAAGGGAAAGGAGATTGTAAACTGTTCTGAGACTCCTTCAGGTAGTCAAGGGCGGGGTATAAATCCAATCTCTTCTTCTCTTCTAGAGGGCCACTAGTGGCCAGAAGCAAGCATAACAAAGCTCTAGCCAGAGTAGGGTTGCCATCCCCCCAGTGGGGTCAGGGGATCCCCTGATTTTGGGGCCCCCAATCTGCCACCAGCCAGCTGGCTGGCTGGAGAAGCCCCACTCCCAAACAACAGTGTCCCAACACAATGATGTCACTATGCTCTAGTATTCAGGGGGGGGACTCTGTGGTTAGCAGCCGGGAGTCAAGAAGCCAGGAGCCCTCGCTGCAGCAAAGGTGAGACCTGGCAACCCTAAACCAGAGCCTCAGGCCCAAGTGGCTTCATTGCCTCTGGTAATTGATGTCAGGTCCAATTAAAGTTGTGAGTGAGCAATTTGGCTGCTGCATAAATTAGCTTGCTCTGGAGCCATCCTTCCTAAGCTAAGACAAAAAATGTATGAGCCAGAGGCTAAAAAACTGTGAACTAGCTCACACTAACTCAGCTTAGAGGGAACACTGGTCCGTCCCCTCCTGCCTCTTCTCCCTCTGCTTCTACTTTTCAGGAGGAAACCCACTGTTTCCACCACTGAGCTGAGTGACCCATGCAGCACAGGCTTGTGGGATCAACAGAGCTCAGGTTGTTCCAGGCTTGTTCACTTCCCAGGCCACTCCTGATTGTATGATATAGGTAGACTAAACCACAGTGGGAGTTCTTATTTATTTATTTAATTTATTTAGTTTGATTTGTACCCCACCCTCCCCGCCAGAGCAGGCTCAGGGC
Organism: Gekko japonicus; assembly: GCF_001447785.1. Classification (NCBI taxonomy): domain Eukaryota; kingdom Metazoa; phylum Chordata; class Lepidosauria; order Squamata; family Gekkonidae; genus Gekko; species Gekko japonicus. The sequence goes on along the minus strand of NW_015172003.1, from coordinate 1,946,273 downwards.
GGCTTACACAAAACTGCAAAAAATAAATAACAGATAAAAACATCAATATAAATATCCTTATAAAACACAACATAATTATACTAAAACCAGACCTTTTGGGTAGAAATTATGACTTGCCCCCAAACCCAAGTGAGCTGCTTTTTGTGCCTAAGTACAGAGAACAGATCTTAGTTTAGGTAATCCATATTCAAGTTCCCCATAGAGAACCACAAAGTGTAACAATATTATCCCATTTCTCCATAATTATATTCACTATTTGTAAATTTACATAAACTGTATAGAGAAGTTGGCAAGTACTATGTTTATGGGAATTCTCAACTTCTAGTTCTATGTATTCTTAAACAATAAATTACCAGCATGCTGTTCAAAGATTTTTTACTAGTATAAGATGAGTTATTTTTGTAGTTTGTTGAAAAAATCTGAAATATTTTTGTGCCTGTTATAAAAGGCTCAGGATGACAGGATACCATTTCAAGGGAATATCAAATTCTCCTGAAACCATACTTTAAGGAGTGCTTTCTTCAGTTACTGTGGGAGCCACTAGTCCAAGTTCCATTTCTCTTGAAAAACTGAACTATGCTTCTCTGACTGTCCTTACTCTGGGTCTGGGGATGGATTTACTCTGTATGGATGTACTCTGGGTCTGGGGAAGGCTAGACTGGAACAAGGCCGAGCAGTTGGCCATCAGGACACTCTATAGTAGGGTTGCCAAATGGGCCCGGGGGGTGGGGAATCCCCCGCTTCGGAGGCCCAATTTCCGCCACGGCGGAATTGGGCCCCGGGGGGAACCCTGCCCCCGAAGCTGTGTCACCAGAGGTGACGCAGCCACGTTGCTGTTGGGGGTGTGGCTGAGCATGTGGTTTTCCCCCCGACGAGCTCGGCCACACCCCCAACGTCAGCAACGTCGCACGTCACTTCTGGTGACGTGCTGCCGGCGCGCGCGCGCCCAGCTACAACTCCCGGACCGCGGCGAGGTTCCCCCGCCGCAAGGGGTAAGTCCAGTTGGCAACCCTACTCTATAGGATGGTGGAAAGGCTTAGCCTATTCCTAGAAAAAGAAAGTACGCATCCATCAGTAAAGTTTCCAAAGTCATAATAGTTGTGTTCAATCACTTGCTTTATGATGCTTGAACCCTCTTCCTTGTCCCCCCCATCCCCCATCCCCGCTTCATATCTTGCTGCTTTACAGAGTGGGATCTTCCATTAAAAGTTACTTGTGCCTGACCATGAAAAGATTTGAACCTGGGTCTGTTCCTCACTGGTCCTCACTGTTTTAAGGATCCATTGTATCTGTCCAACAACTATGGTTTTATGCAGCCTTGGTTATAAATTAGGCCAATCCTTTTTTCTGCTCTCCAGAATACCATCTGTGCTCTTGGAATTTGGTCTGCTTTTAATCTCAATGTGTCTCTAATACTAGACTTTCCTAATACAGTAGACTCAGTATGGATGTGGTAGTAATGATTGCTGGGAATCCTAACCTGTTTCTTAGACAATAGTTGCTTCTTCAGACCGTAGGAAAGCAAGCACATACTGCTTTAACTAATAAAAATGTTGCTGCTGCTAGCCCTATGTTAATCTGCATAAGAAGAACTCTTGTGACCAAACAAAAAGGCCTTTCTGTTGCCTGTAGTGGCCAGCCAGATGCCTCTGGGAAGCACACATGCTGGGCATGAAGGAAAGGGCCTTCCTTCACCATTGCCTATGTGCCAGTAGTTATTATTGCATCTTTGGACAGTGAATGCTATATTGATACTGCATTCTATGAAGAAGTACATAGTTCTGACTCCTGTGGATCTACCACCTGAGGAGAATATTTTCTTTATCTTCTGCTGGCACTGTCACGTAGTTGGGAAAAGCTGGTGGTATTGAAAAGCAATCTGATTATACATCATCACTCATGCCTCTACTGCTGGCTAAATAGGGTGCCAGATGCAAAGACAGATGGGGCTATTCTACGTGTGCAGAACCACCTCTGACTTCTATAACAATGAGAAAGGTTTCCCCTATTGAATCTTTCCCTTCTCTGCCACTGTCAACCTGGGAATTCCCTGGAATTACAGCTCATCTCAGGCTACAGAGATCATTTCCCCTGGAGAAAATGGATGCTTTGGAGGGTGGACTCTGTGGCATTGCACCCCACTGAGTTCCTCGTCCTTCCCAGGCTCCATCCCCAAATCTCCAGGAGTTTCCCAACCTGGATCTGGCAACCCTACTCCCCCATCCCCCACCAGTGGCCAGGGAGGACCTGGCAACTCTATATTGGAGACTTGCCTCAATTTCCCTCTGGTCTCACAAAGAGGTTGCTCCCCACCATCTGCTAAAAAAGTTTGAGTCCAGTGGTACCTTTAAGACCAACAAAATTTAATTCTGGGTATAAAATTTGTGTGCATGCATACACAAAAGTTTATACCCAGAATTAAACTTCTTTGGTCTTAAAGGTGCCACTGGACTCAAACTTTGTTTTAAGATAGGATTACTGTTCCCTACATCCAGAATGGTAGAAACTTTGTGACAATGGCAAGCACTTTCTGGAGGGTCTGCCTCTGCATAGCCTGAAGGAAAGGGTCTGTCCCAGATGCCCTGGGGTGAGAGCATGGCTGATGCAGTTTCCCTGGCCCCTGCCAGATCAGATCATGTCAAGAGATAAACACAGGAGCCTTTGTGTTGTGCTTGAAGCATGACAAGCTCTTTTTTGTGCAGCTTCTGTCTGCTTCTAATGATACTGTATGGATGTGTTTTGATATCATATGGGATGTACAGTAAAATATTAGGGATTTCTTATGGAAGAGACCCGGTTTGAATCCCCACTTTGCCATAGAGCTCCCTGGCTGACTTTGAGCCAGTCACATACTCTCCCCCTCCCTATCCACTTCGCAGGGTTACTCTTGTGAGGATAACATGAAGGACAGGAAAACAATGTTGTAAGCTGCTTTGGGTCCCCACTAGGGAGACAAGCAGTATTTTAAATATCTGAAAATAAAAGGTGGGGTTGGCCCTTGACCCTTCTTCAGAGAGAAGGTTACTTAACCTAAAAGGCTTCATTCTGTTTGAGAGATTTCTATGGAAAATTTGTCCGATATACCCACTTGCATATCTGTGGTGGGACAGTAGGCCTGTGAGGCCTGAATCAGATTTCTGAAAGAGTATGGTTCAATCTGCTGCTGAAAGGAGAAAATAGACATTTCTACCTAGCAGCAGATAATATACTTGCTGCAGCTTGGTAGTGTGTATCTATGCTTCCTTCACCAAAGACTAATACTAACTGCAAGACAACTGTATAAAGGAGGCCCCAAGCAAAATACTGAGACATGAGAAGAAATGAAGCAAGTGAAGACTTATTGCTTTGGATCTAGCCAGCAGCCTAGGCCTCCTAGTCTTTAAGTGACTGGCGCTGACTAAAAGATTTGAAGAGGGGGATCTGTGCTTTGTACATTGATTTGGCAGGCTTCTGAAATACTATCCTTCTTCTATGATTTGATCTGGCCTGAAGCATTTGGAATCCCTAATTTAGTGTATGAACCACTAATGCATGATAGAATGGTAATTCTTCAGCTGATGCCAGCAGTCCTGGCTCACTGCATCTTGCCACTTGAGGCCACTCATTACTGTCTCTTCCTGGGAGCCATTGCAGCTTGAACACATGAAGCTGCCATATACTGAATCAGACCCTTGGTCCATCAAAGTCAGTATTGTCTACTCAGACCAGCAGTGGCTCTCCAGGGTCTCAGGCTTTCACATCACCTTCTATCCGATTCTTAGGGTTTCCAGGTTCAATGTCCATGCTGACAGGGGGTGGGAGGGAACTTTCTGGGAGCAGAGCAACGTGATGTGCTGAGGTCACATGGAAGGGACATCATCGCGTCAAGGACGTCACATGGCAATGCTCTTGTTTTTGGGCAGAACTCTATGGTAAAATCAGCATCAAACCATAATGTTTTGCCCAAAAACAAGAGTGGTGCCGCACAACGTCCCCGACACAATGATGTCAGCTCTGCTTGATATCAGTGTGTCGGGGATGCTGCACAGTGACGTCGCTGTTTGGGGGCAGGGTTTCCTCCACTGGCCAGCGGCCGGCAAAAGCCCCAAAAACCAAGGGATCCCCCACTCAAAACTGGGGAATGGCAACCCTACTGATCCTTTTAACTGGAGATGCCAGGGACTGAACCTGTGACCTTCTGCATGCCAAGCAGATGCTCTGCTGGTGATATATAGCCCCTCTTAAACCGTCCGTTTGCCCTCCCCCAGCCATCTTTAAAAGGGGAAGAATCCTTCTTTAGGGCTTCCTGAAATCTCATGAGATTCCTTCCCCTACCAGGCATTTGGACATCCTGTTGGTAGCCCTGGCAGACTTATTGATTTATTTGCTTTGTTTATACCCTGCCTTACTCCCTAACAGGAACCCAGAATTGTTTTATGTAATCCTCCTCCATTTTGTCATCGCAACAGCCCTGTGAGTTAGGTTAGGCTGAACATATGTGACTGCCCATAATCAGCCAACAAGCTTCCATGGCAGAGTGGGGATCTGAACCAGGGTCTCCCAGATCCTAGTCCCTGTCTACTACACCATGCTGGCTGATATGCTGATTGTTTCGCTGGCTCAGGCAACCAAAAATGATGGCTGAACTAATGCAAAAGGAAGAATTCCAGAAGATTTCTGGAAGCCCTATACAGCATATATGGCTTGTCACCCTGTATTTAATTAAAGCTGGGGTCATATTTGTAATAACAGTAGAGGATAACAGCCAAACAATGAGTGTCAGGACATGCCCTGTGTGTAAGGAACATAATTGTTCTTTTTTCTTCACTTAATGCGAAAGGCCTAAAGTTAAAGGGTAACTAAAAGAAACAATTTCCCTCTCATTGGTTTTAATTCTTGTTTTATAACATGCATGAAGACTGACATAGTTTTCTACACTCTGGGTGAGAAATTACATTTTGCTGTGGCAAAGTTTCAACTGGGTTGCCTTGGCCAAAAGAAATCTGATACTAGAGATACTACAGGACTTCCTCTTCCTCCCATGTCCCTGTGCAGCAGCTTTGCTTCTCCCAGCAGAATCTCCGGTCGGAGGCTTATTCTGCCATATGCCAAATGAGAATCTGAGAAACAGGATGGGGGTTTCTGGCTGTATCTTTGTCATTTGGAACACAGTTTTGTGCTTCTTCTGTGTCTCAGTCCCTTGGGTAAGTTATGGGTATGTTGGGAAAAGACATAACTGTTGAAACAGGAAGCAAATATGCCATGAGATGTTTATCTGGGATTCTACCATGCCTGTGAACGAGGAGTATTAGGCTTTCTTAAATCTAACAAGTGGCATTCTACCCTAGCAGTTTTGGTCATGGTGGTGATGCCAAAGGAGTTGTTTGGTTGGCTTTGGGTCAAACCTCCAAGTGTGCCGAATGACATTCAATACAGTGGACATGGCCAAACTGGTAAGGCTCTTGTTGTATAAATGGTATATACATACATCTAGACACATGACTGTGGTATAAAATCCAGGCCAGGCTACATGTGCTGCCCCAACAGGGTGTATAGAAAAGCATAGCAAGCAGTTTGTATTACTGCAGGAAAAATAAGTAATGCATGATGGGAATCATAGTTAATTAAAACCTAAGGTCAGATGTTCTGTGTTAGCCTTCCTTATTGGTTATAGATAGGTGGGGTTGCCAGGTCCTTACCTGTTGCTGGTGGGGGGATTTGGGGGGAATTCTGGGGGTGGGCAGGGACATTGTCAATGCGATGACATCAGTTCTGGAAGTGATGTCATTGCATCAGTGCCATTGGGGTGACACTCTACTTTTGGGGCAAAACTCTGTAGTAAAAATGGCCAGAAACCATAAAGTTTTGCCCAAAAAGTAGAGTGTCACCCCCAATGTCGTCGACATGATGACATCACTTCCAGAAGTGATGCCATTGCGTCGACAATGTCGCCAGGGGACATCTTTTTTGGGGTGGAGTTTCCCCTGATGGCCAACTGGCCAGCGGTGGGCCCGAGCCAGGGAATCCCTTGCCCCCACCTGCAGGCTGGCAAGGCCATAGATAGGTTCCCTTTCTGGGTAGGCCCACCAAACTCCTTTATTAGTCTTTTCTGTTCTTTGTTAGAAATCACTATCCTTGAACCACCTGGTGGTCCCCAGCCCCAAAAGTTTTCATCTTGCCTCAAACCCGGGCCAGAGGCTTCTTGGCTCTGGCCCCAGCTTGGAGGAACACTCTTCAAGATCAGATCTGGGCTCTGTGGTATCCGATGCAGTTCCGCTGGGTGTATAAAACAGAAATGTTCCACCAGGCATACGGTTGGGGGGGGCAGCAAAGGTTCCAATTTGGCCTTCTTCAACCCCTCCACCCCCCATTCACTGCATTGTGTTCCAGCTTTTTATAAACACACAGCTTGCACAACCTCACCTCGATTAATTGTATTAGTGCCTTTATGCTATTATGTTAAATTGTTTTAATATTTATTTATTTATTTATTCTTGGGATTTTTACTCCACCCTTCCCAAATGGGCTTCAGGGTGGATCACAACAAATCGAGTCAAAGACTTGTTACGATAAAATTACATTAATCTCATAAAAACAATAGCAATATTGGTAGCAGCAATATAAATCTGTTGGGGCCTTTCAGCAGGTTGGGAACTAAAGCAGGGAGGCCAACTGAAGTGGACACCTGCTGCCTCAGCTTAAGGCCTAAATACAACGGGACCACGGAGATACTGAGTACAATAACAAAAACAAAATACACCATGGAGAGCACAAATTACTCAAGGTCAGATAACATCAAAGTGCTACTTAAAGGCATACGTCTCAAATACAAAGGAGTGCAACTGAGCTCATGAGGGGGTGTGTTAAGGCAAGCAAAATGTGTAAACTTTGTGGTTCCATAAGAATACATCGGCTCTGAAGAAGAATAATCAAAACTTTCACGGCCGACAAGAGGCATCAGCCAGTTTTCTCAGCCTCTCTGCAGACCTGAAAGCTTGGTATAGATGGATTCTATGTTTAGGGCAGTGATACTCTGTATTCTTGGTGCTTGGGGGGCAAGAATGGGAGGGCTTCTGGAGTTCTGGCCCCGCTGGTGGACCTCCTGATAGCACCTGGATTTTGGCCACTGTATGACACAGAGGGTGCGGCATTTGTAACGGAATAGGTGACGATTCCAACCGGTGTACTTACCGGCGTTCACATGGCGAACATCTGCCTCCCGTCCCTAACCGTTACAAAGCCGTTTACACCGTTGTACTCTGCCACTAGGTCCCAAGTGGTGGTAAACAGAGTGCAACGGTGGCTTCTGATACAAACCGGCGTCTGATCGCTCTCCACCGGTGCCTTGCCACTTCCGTCGGAAGCCTGAGGCTTCTGGCTCTCCCCCGCCATTTTGTTTTTAAAAATAAGCGATATGCGCTCGGGCGAAGCTTCGCCCCGAGCGTTTGTTAAGGAAAAAAAATGCCTTACTTTAACGTCCTGGAGGAGTCCAGGACTACAGGGAGGCCAGGTTGGGCTTTAAACTTTAAAGGTAAGTGCTTACCTTTAAAGTTTAAATGTAGGGGGGGGTTGAGCATGCACAAAAATCGCCATTCTCTGAATGGCTGCCTGTGCGCATGCTCAAACAGTCAATTCAATTCAATTCAAAACCTTTATTGGCATGGATCAGAGTCATAAACAGTCACCCTTCAGTTCATTGATTAAACACATAACTTCCTCATTATAAGGCAGTTACAGAAATTAGCCACCGCTTCAATAACCACTGTATTTTGTGAAGCCAATAAACGGTACAACATTCTGTCATCTGATTGTTTGACATCTTTCTTAAGTATGGCTTCTAGATAGACTGCCCGAATGTCATCATACAAACTACAGTGGAGGAATACGTGTTCGATTGTTTCAATCTCCTCTGAATCACAATCACAAAACCTAACAGAGTAGGGGATTTTCTTAAATCTTCCTGCTAAAACCGCAGAGGGGAGCACGTTAAAGCGGGCCAGCATAAATGCTCTACGCAACTGTGGAGAAGTCAAATCCAATAAGTATTGTGCAGGGGTGTTGATCGGAAAACGTGCCCATCTTAAAGGGGAGCATCTACCAGAAGCCAAGGCTCTAAGCTCTTGCATCTCAATATCAATTAATCTCTGTTTGAGCAGGGCAAAGATGTGTGCTTCAGATAAGGACATCATATCATTCACGCATAACCCTATTGAGACGATTTTCCTTTCTATAGCAGCAAACCACTCAGAGCAATGAGACTCTTCCAACAGATATGTAATAAGGCTATTGGGACAGTTCCTAAAGTGCAAACGTAGCCAAAATCTGAAGGTAATTATCCAAGCCCTTGTTTCCAAGCGTATCATATTGACTTCCAAACAAATAGCGGCGTAGGAAACACACAGGGGCAACCCTAATATTTTCCTCACAAAATTGGATTGGAGTTGTTCTACCATTTTGTTAAAAGCTGTGATCCAAATGGGCACCCCATAAAGAAGCTTCGCTCCAATTTTGTGCTGAAACACTTTTAGGGCCGCAGGAACATACTGGTTACCCTTGGTAAAAAAGAAACGGGTTATTGCTAGCACACAGCTGTTCGCAGATTTAATTACTTCTGATCTGTGGGCTACCCACCTTGCACTATGATGAAAGTTAATTCCCAAATATTTAAAACACTTCACCTGTTCAATGGTGTTACCCTTAACACGCCAGTTGATGGGTTTCCAGGAATCTCCGAACACCATTATTTTAGTTTTGTCAAAATTCACAGATAATCCGTTCAGCTCACAATATTCTATAAAATGTGCCAACAGTCTCTTTATCCCTACTTCAGACCTAGAAAGAACTACAGCATCGTCTGCAAACAATAGCAGGGGCACCGGTCGCGAGCTCATAATTGGGCTGTGACCATCAATCCTCTCTAACCCCGTGGCCAAATCATTTAAGAAAAGATTAAAAAGGAGGGGAGCCAATACACAGCCCTGCTTAACCCCTATTTTGATGGAAATTTTCGGGGTTAAATCACCATCCCTAGAGCCTCTTACTTGGCAAGTGGTATCTGTATATAATTTCTTAATCAACAGGAGCAATCTCATTTCAATTCCCAACAGCCTTAACTTCTTCCATAGAAGCTCCCTTGAGACAGTATCAAAAGCACTCTTCAGATCCAGGAAGGCAGCATACAACTTGGACCCTTTCCCTTTTTTGTATTTATTCACTAAGTGACTTAGCACAATACAGTGATCCAGAGTTGACTTCCCCTGACAAAATCCTGCTTGTTCTATACCTAGGATTTTTTGTTCAGCCATCCAGGCCTTAAGTTTAGACGCCAAGTGGCTTGCATAGAGTTTCCCTAGTATGGAAATCAGGCTAATGGGCCTATAATTACTAGGTGATCTACAGTCACCTTTTTTAAAAATTGGAACGATAATAGCATTGGTCCATGCTTCAGGTATTATTCCTGTCCTGTCTATAGCAGTAAATAGAACTGCTAAGAAGGACGCCCACCATTCCGGAATCACTTTAATGGCCTCCGGGGGAATTGCATCTGGTCCCGGCGCCTTCCCAGCCTTAATTTGAGCAATTAGCGTGGCAATCTCCACATCCTGCACCGGCGGCCACTCGGGACAATCCCCTAGACTGATTTCGAGATCCTCAATTTCACTCCTTCCATCTACCGAAAAGATCTTCAGGAAATGTTCGTACCAGGCCTTGGCGGTAATTGGGGAATTCGTAGTTCTGTTCCTGCCTAGAGCCTCGGAAATCACCGCCCAAAATTTCCTAGCATCATTGCTAATTGTGGCTTGGAGAAGAGGCTCCCAGTTTTTCTGGAGGGCGGCTTTTTTTTTCTCTCTGAACAATTTACTTAAGGATGCTTTGGCTTCAAAATATACTGTTGGGAAATACTCACAACAAGAACTCCTATAAATCTGATACAAAGATCGTACATGGGCCTTCGCTTCAAGGCACTCCCTATCAAACCAAGTGGCTTTCTGCTGCCTCTTTCCATTTTTTGCCTGGTCCTGGCCTAATATCATCACATCTACAAGCTGTTTGATGACTCCTTCATAAGCCTGAATCAGGTCTGGAGTCCCATTCATAGCCTTAGACTGAGCTATAAGCTCATTCAGTCTCTGTAGGGTCAAAACACCACTGATTTTTTGGGCCACTCTATCCGACCATCTACACCTGGGTAAACTTTTGCACCCTTCCCCTGCCCTCAAACCCTGGAGGTCCTGTTCCCTAGAGGTGGAAATAAAGTTGAGAACCAAAGCCAAAGGGAAATGATCACTCTCGGGACGTCCTAAAATTGAAAAACTGCTCACCTCGTCCTGGAGTGTCGGAGATAACAGCATGTAATCTATCACACTGCAACCTCGTGCAGAGGCATAGGTATACTCGCCAGGTGAATCAAAAGGAGGTAGACCATTTAAAATGATTAAATTAAACCTCAGAGCAAGATGGGCCAGCTGAATTCCCGCATCATTAATGTGTTGATCTTTAGAGAGTCTTGAATTAAAAAAACAATCAGGCGATAGAAACTCTGGATCAATGCCTATTTTGTCCGCTAATACCAGACCATTCTGCCCTATTCTTGCATTAAAGTCACCAACCAGGACTACTTCCTTGGATGGTTCCTTCTTTTCTAGAGCTTCTAATAATTCATGGAGACTTTCCCATTGCTGTACCAGCGCCGCTTTACCCGCAACAGGTGGCATATATACATTAATTAAAACTAATGTTCTCCCTGGACATTTAACAAGAAAGGCCTGGGCTAACTGTTTACAATCCAGAAGGGGAGAAACCTCAATATTAGCTTTGCTTGACCATGCCATCGCAAGCCCTGCCTGATATCTTCC
>NW_015172003.1:1885090-1934509 GCF_001447785.1 Gekko japonicus | reverse complement strand
GCAGCGTGTGAGCGGGCGTCCAACGGAGGGCTCCGCAAAATGGAGGGTGAGTATGAACGCGTTTCTGCCGGCAGAAACGCCCCGTCTGAATGCACCCAGAGTGTTGAACTGGATAGGCCACTGGCCTGTTCCAACATGGCTTCTCTTACGTTCAGTCATTGTTACCGCTGAAGGGCCCCAGTCAAGTGGTCCTTGCAGCGCTGGCAAAGCTATTAGAGCTTATCTCTGCTTACTTCTGGTTGCCACTGACCCTCTCAGTCAGTGACTAGCTGGAAATCACCCTGTAAGTTAAATTATGAGTCTTCCCCTTGCAGAAGGCTGAGATGTGGTTCACAAGAAATGTTAAGATTATTATGCAAACTTTACTCTGTATGCATTCCTGAAACACAGGATTAGGTAGGGCAAAAATAGCCTGGGAACAGTTTAGCCAGCATGCCGTGGGTGCTACAGCAAATGGAATCTGTATACCAGTAACCCCCATTTGGGTGCTATAAGACAAACTGCTAGTATGTCATAAAAACATAAAAGAGGCTGCCTGTTGTATCTCTGCATGATTGCTGCTCTGGCATTCCTTCCTTCCAATCATCTATACCCCCAGGGCAACAACTCTCCTATGGTTTGGTCATGCAGTCACTCCTGTGCTGAAGAATTTCCTGCTCTTTGTGGGGGTGGGTTTCATTATACACCCTAAAAATGAGAAAGAAGTGCTCTCCCAGCTGACCCCAGGCTGTGATATGGGTACAGATGGTCCCTACTGAAGCTAAGTGAGTCTGTCCATGTCTGTGGAAGACCTAGCAGGAATCTTATGTATGTTGCTTTCAGCTTTGTGTTCTTTGATGAAAGGCTGAACATAAATGTAATATGTATTCTTTAAAAATATATCTCTGACTGGGAAATGGCATGGTACACAGTAAGGTCCATCTGCTGCTGTGTGGGTTGAAGAAAGCAAATGATGACTCTAAACAAAAATGGGTTAAGCAACTGAGCTTTGTTGCCCCAGCTCTGCATACTGCAGTCTCTCTGATGATCTGTATTTCTTCACGGGACTCTAAATGCACCTAATCAGTTAAGTGATACTGTCTGGTCATCAGCCAAAGTTCCCTCCCCATTTTTGGCAGGCGTTCAGCTCTTGCCCAAATTCCTGCCATTTCCTCCTAGCTTGCATAGCTGTAAATGTTATTGATGGCAATGAAACTATCCAGACTCTCTCTTAAAATCCAGCTGTACCACTTGGACCCTAAAATAGCAGTGTTATAGCCTCCTTCGGATCTGAATGCATGCTGGCTTAATATAGCAACCATATGGGAAGGGGCGGGGTGGGGACTGGAGCTGCAATCCATCTGGACTCCCTGAAATTGGAAAGCTCCCCCTGGGTGTAAAAGTGTCCAGACAAAACAAAATAATCCTATAGATTCCCAGTGTCTCAAATGAGAGTCTTTCTTTAAGCATAAAGGCAACATATATTGTGCTCTGAATGAAACACGAGTGGAAATTTTGTCCCTTGCGCTCTGTTTCTCAATGACGAGTAACTGCATTTATAGTCTGAAGACTACTTGTGTAAAAGTCATAATATGCCTTGTTTATGCAGCGCATGTGTAATATCACTGCTCAAATTACAATCTGGAAAAATGGCTCTTGTAGCTGAAGAGGGGTTGGGCCTTGAGGGGTTCTCCCCCCCTCCTCACCTGGGACTTTGTGGACCATGTGATCAGTTCTGAGGCACTGTTGAGTCGCACGAATGCCAGATGTGAATATTTTCAAGCAGTTTGTGGGCAGAGCATAAACCAGGCAGCTCTGTTTACGTGGCAAGCAGAAATGTATTCTGATTGGTCTGTGAAGAAACAGAGAAAGGGGCGGGGTGAAAGAACCTGAAGCAGGACAACAAGCTAATGTTTTAAAAGATGGACTCTGTATTAAACAATGCAAACGAGGGTTCAGCACTTCTCATTTCTTATTGAAATAGGCATTATGTTACAGAGAAATGGTATGTGTGTGTGTATAAATTGCTATTTCTCTCAGCATAACAGCAAAATGGAAAGCCCCCCCCCCAACAAATTTAATACAAGGAAGGGTTAACTTGCAACAGAATACTTGACGTGGAATTCCCTGCTGCTACTGCAGAAGTGATACAGCAAAGCTGTGGAGGGTTTCCAGACAATCTGTTTAAAGTGTACCAAATGTTCATTTGTTGCAAGCAATCCTTACATCTTTTGCTTGAAAAATCTTGCTGGAGGGCATAACAAAAATAAAGTGCACAGCATTAGGCCTGGTTCATACATTCCGGAGAATAAGGAGAGAGAACATTTGGGTAATAGAATGGCCTACCCCACTGAACATTCCTTGCCATTTAAAAAAGCCATGCACATGGAAAACAGGTTCTAGCCCCCCTCCCCGCTCTTCTGTCTTCCTTTGCATGGGGAAGGGATTAAAATAGGGGAGCATTTAAACTGTGATCCTTCCACCTGCAGCCTGAAACTGTGCAGTCTGCTGTACCACCTCATTTTCCTTTGTATGTGAATCAGGTCGTAGGCCTGTTGAAAGAAACCATGCGACAGAATAGCACTATTTATAGCACACTAAATTTATAAAGCAATCTGCAGTCTTTAGTCCTTACATACTTGTGCTATAGGCTAAGCTGGGGAGAGTATTTGTGTGTGTGTGTGTGTGCGCGCGTACAAGGTGTACAAGGTCACATAGTGGCATGCTTCATATGTAACGACTGCATTTGGACATCTCTTAACTGTAGTTAAGACTGAGTAGTGCTGACTGGGAAGACTGATGATTTGGGTGGAATTGGCATTGGAAAAGCAGGTTAACAGCTTGAGGGTGCTCGTGGATCCAGCCTTGCTGTCTGAAAAGGCTGGACTGTGGCAGTACAATGTATGTGGGGCTGCCTTTAAATACAAAAACTACAGTTGGGCTGCGGTCACACGGAACAGAAGCCACACAAGTGAGACGGAAAACAGGCGGAGTTTCCGGGCGCGATCTCACCAGCACATCTGGGAAGCGTAGCACTCCCGTGGCTCAACCGAGGCTTCCAGCCGAAACAGCATGGCAAAAAACTAGTACCTCGGAGGTACTAGTTTCCGGAAACTGCGGGGCAAGGGCGGGCGTCTGATCGCGTTTCCGGTGGCATCCGGCGCCCGCCCATGTCCCCTTGCAAATAAGGTGTGGTTTTTTTGTCCAAGTCTCTGTGGATGCGCACACGCACCCAACGGAGCATGCGCATTTGTCGTGTACACACACAAAAAAAACAGTTTGGCGCGGCACGCGCTTCTTCATTGCGCGCCGGCTTGTCCTGTGATCAGCACCTCTCCCTTGCCATGGAACCTCCACGGTTCCTCCACAGGACCTCCATGGGAGGTCTGATCGCGTAACTGCGCAGTAGTTTGCCCCAGGGCAAACAGCCACGCTTCTCCCCCGCAGTTTCCTGCCCGTGTGACCGGGGCCCAGGTTCAGAATGCAGCGGACCAACTTTTGACTAGAACTCAATTGTTAGCATATTGCTGTAGTCCTAGGCAATGTTCCCTCTAAGCTGTGGAGTCTTGTGAGCAAAAAATTCTACTTTGTGAGCTACTGGCATTAAAGTTGTGAGCGAGTGATTTGGCTGCTGCCTAAACTAGTTTGCTCTGGAGCCATCCTTCCTGAGTCTAAGGCAAAAATGTGTGAACCGGAGGCTAAAAAACTGTGAGCTAGCTCACACTCTCAGCTTAGAGGGAACACTGGTCCTAGGCAATGCTCCCTCTGAGCTGTGGAGTCTTGTGAGTGAAAATTCTACTTTGTAAGCTACTGGCATTAAAGTTGAGAGCAAGTGATTTGACTACTGCATGAATTAGTTTGTTCTGGAGCCATCCTTCCTGAGCTAAGACAAAAACTTGTGAGCTGGAAGATAAAAAAACTGTAAGCCACCTCACACTAACTCAGCTTAGAGGGAATACTGGTCCTAGGAGGTTTGTGTTGATTGCTTATCTGTTTCTGGGCTCAAGGTGTAAGATGCTTGTTTTATCCTTGCATGGCCTGGGCCCCACATATCTGATGCACTACATGCTTGCCTGTTGCATTCATTGTGCCAACTTCTCCTCTTTTTCAATGAGAGCTCTGGAACAGGCTACTGGTGGAGGTCCATGGGATGCCTTTTCTCCCAGCCAGCTATGTGAAATGGGTCTTCAGGAAAGTTTTAAATGTAAATGAATCAGTTGGCTGGCGTTTGTTCTAATTTAGACTGTTAACGTTTATACTATTGGTGTAGTGGTTAAGTGTGCGGACTCTAATCTGGGAGAACTGGGTTTGATTCCCCACTCCTCCACTTGCACCTGCTGATGTGACCTTGGGTCAGTCACAAGCTCTGGCACAGCTGTCCTTGAAAAAGAGCAGTTTGTGTCAGAGCTCTCTCAGCCCCACCTACCTCACAGGGTGTCTGTTGTGGGGAGGGGAAGGGAAAGGAGTTTGTAAGCCGCTCTGAAGCTCCAAGTGAAGGGCGGGGTATAAATCCAATCTCTTCTTCTTTTTCTTCTTTTCAGGTTTAAAATTATATTGAAGCCGTGTTGAATCCACAGTCAGTGGAGAAAAGCAGAGTAACAGTATTCAGATAAATAAAGTAAAAATTAAGTGTTTGGTCTCTCTTATACTGATGATCGGGGCCGCTCTGAAGCTCCAAGTGAAGGGCGGGGTATAATAGCATAACACGCCCCACCCCACAGCAGAAACTCATTAGCATATTAGGCCACACATCTGATGCAACATATTAGCATATTAGGCCACACCCATGCCTTCCCTTGGCTTGCCCGGGCAAGCCAGCCCTTGAACAGTCAGGGGGTGAGATTTAAATGCCTCCCCGATCCTTCCAGCCCCCCCAGCCCCCCCACCTCGGAGTCGCCGAGGGGGGTTTGCTCTCCAGGCCTTCCCTCTGTAGCCACACATGCAGAGGTTTTGGCTGTAGTGGGCGTGGCCAACTCTGAAGCCAGACGGAACTCCGTTCCTGTGCGTTCCTGCCCAAAAATAGCCCTGCTGATGATATAAGAAGCTTTTATGTTAATTTAAGTTTGCTGTAAAGAAAGGCGGTATAGAAATGTGTTAAAGTAATGCTAAGCAGATGTTTAGAACTAGATGGGCTGGTTGTCTTCCCCTTCAGAAGCCTTCTCATCTTTGTCTAGCTGCTGTCAGAGGAGGGGAGCTCTGGTATTCCTCCTATATATACATTCATCTTTTTCTTTGGACGTCTGCACTGTAGCTTTGCCAGGGCTTTCCCCTCTCTAGTTCCCTGCCTTTTATGCTCTGCCTTAGATCAGCTGCTGTATGTGTGTGGGGTGTGTGTGTGTCATATGATGGGGGAAGAAATGCTTCATTAAAAAATTTATAACCAAATAGTATTCAGGGCAATCTGATTAAATGGCAAATGTGTGAGTAGCTTGATTCCACTTCAGCTGTTCTTGGGGAGATCAGCTCAAGGATAAAATCTTACTCTCTTTCTCTCTCAATCCCCTGCACCAAGTAGATCAGTTGTTTATTATTTTTTTAAAAAGCTCATCATGTGCCATTGCAGGAGCATATGGTTCCAATAGAGCCATAAGCTCCAGGCATTTTCTTATTCCAGCTATTTTTCGTCATTGCCTGTTTTTTTGGCTCTTTCAATATTGGTTTGGCATGGCCATTGCAAACTCTGTTTGGGGTAGTTGGGGAGTTCTGAAATATTTTCCCTGGATGGAATTATTTTGAGGCTTTATTTCATTATGCTGTCACCTCTGTTTCTCTTTACCCAGTGAAACCTCAATAGGAAGATGCAGTCTGTATGTTGTTTTTCATGCCATGCATGAACTCCTCCTAAAATAAAAGCCTCATGGAAAAAGGTTTAGCCCCAGAAGCTGATTTCAGTGCCACGTCTTGGCTCTGGAACATCTGAAATGATGCCCTTGAGCACACGCAAAATGCCTTTCCCTTACCTCTCCATAACCAGTTGGCTGTCATACAGTTTAGTGTGAGGGTAAAGGCTTTCCAGGTAAAGGAGATGCCTTCTCTTCAAGAGAGCAGAATTCATTCAGGAATGTGTACTTAACTTTTCATCTTATGGCTGGTGAAAGTGAGACATAGGATTTGGCCACCAAGCTATCATAACACTTCAGTTACAGATCTAGTTTTCATGAGATGTATTGTGATGCAGTGAATGCTGAGACTGTGTAACACAGAGCTCCAGCATCTGTACAACTTCCTTTTGGGCACAGCCCCAGGTGCTGTTGAGCCCTGAATGGTTTGTGTGTTTCTGACCGTTATGATCCATTATGATCTGTGGAATCTACCAAGAGCATCCTCTTGCACCATAGTAACTGAGAGGGTTATTCTTGGTGATTGTTCATAAATATGGAACTCCTTATCTCTGGAGACTTTCCAAGAGTAGGGAGGGAAGGCAGGCAATTGCCCTGGTTCTTGGCTGGGTCTGGCTTCCTAGTGGCAATCCTAAATGGAATACCTTCAGATCTAGGCCAGTATAAAATGCATTTCTTCACTCTGGGCCTGTTGTCTACATATTTCTGCCATGGGAATAACTTTGCAATTTCTAATGTCTTTCTTTAGCAGCCCTTTCTGATCAATAATTTCTTGAGTAGTGAGAATTCTGCTGCTGCAAGACAGGAAAACTTTCTCTGTTTCTAATTTCTCTTCTGCTTTTCTTATTTCTCTGCTGCTCCTTTTCTTGGGCTCTGAAGTTTGGATGTCCGGCTTGTCTGATTCTCCAAAGAAGGCTATCGGAGGTACAACATTACGCTTGCATGTATTTGTGCTTGTGTTTCAGTACCCTGAGTGTATTTGGATTGGAGCTGTTTTGACTTTGGAAAAGTTACAGGGAAGACAAATGGCAAAAACAGGAAGGATTAAGAGGCCCTCATTCACATGTCCATAGGTTCTGAAAACCAGCCCCCCACTCACAAACTCCATGCTTCATATGCAGATGAGGCTTACCCGTGTCCAAATACAGGGTCTAGTTTGGCCTTCTGGATCTGGATTAGTCCCATGTGATAAAACTTGCAGTTATGATACTCATCACTTGCCCATGCAATATTTATTCTGTTACACCTTGATAGATACAAGTTTCCCCCCCACCCCATCAGTTCAACTTGGATAGAATAAACATTGGACATTGAGTCCATGTTGATTCTAAAATGGGCCAGGAATGTTCATCATGTTTTAATACATAATTTCTTTTCTGTCAAATATGATTCCCACAACACTACCCAGTCGATAAGTGATGCTAACGTGCATGCCTGGTAATAAATTAAAGTAGGTAAGCCAATTGCTCCCTTTCTTCAGAGTCCTAAATGGTACTGATGAAAGGATCGATAAATTCCACTCAGTGTCCATCCAAATTCTGTAACGGGAATGTCACATTAGGCATAAGTGTGTAAGGTTGTGAAAATGGTTAAATATGGATGCCATCGGAGTGCTGCGTGGGTTAGTGAGATACGGTGGTAGAACTAGCTTGTAAGTCTGAGAAGGGCTCACTAACCTTCTAATTTCTGTTTCATCATTGGGGGAATAGATGGGGGGCGGCTTCTAGTATAAACCTCATTTTGACCTTGATGCTGTATAATGCTGGGCTTGTGAAGAATATAATCTTGTTTTATAATCAGGTGGTGGAAGAGGGTATTGATCTTGCTTATGTGGCTGAAATTCAGCTGGATGATTCTGGTAGTTATTCTCTTTGATTTGATTCCAACTAGGAATGCAGTTCTCCATCAGACCCCATCTGGGAGATGGAGGGAGGAGTTACCGTCATCCTCTGGGAGTCTTTTTACTTCAGTAAACTGTTACAAGGCATTGATCGTGTATGGGACAAATTTGGTACCCTCTTGTTTTAAAATTAACCTAGTTTCCAATAGGTGCCCTGTCTGAGTGCTGGAAATAATCTCTTACCTGATGTTGGTAAGTGTAAGGTGATGATCATTGGGACAAAAAATCGCAGCTTCAAGTATAGGCTAATGGGATCTGAACTTGCTGAGACTGAGTGGGGAAAAGATCTCAGGGTCCTAGTGAATAGCTCAGTGAAAGTATCAACCCAGTGTGCTGCAGCAGTGAAAAAGGCAAACTCTGTGCTAGGGATTGTTAGGAAAAGGATTGAAAATAATATGGCTAATATTGTAATGCCCCTGTGTAGATCTATGATGCGGCCTCGTTTGGAATACTGTGTACAATTCTGGTCACTGTGTCTTTAAAAAGACATCGTAGAAGTAGAAAAGGTACAGAGGGTGACCAAGATGATTAGGGGGTTGAATCACCTTCCCTATGAGGAAAGGGTGAAGAGTCTGAAACTTTTCAGTTTAGAAAAGAGATGAGTAAGACGGGGACGGCAAAGGATGAGATGGTTCGACAGTGTCATCGATGCAACGAACATGAAATTGAGCAAACTTCAGAGGACGGCGGAAGACAGGAGGGCCTGGCGGGAGCTGGTCCATGGGGTCGCGAAGAGTCGGACTCGACTGTGCGACTGAACAACAACAACAAGGGGGGAGGTATATCATAAAATTATGCATGGAGTGGAGAGAGTTGATGAAAAGAGATTTTGCTCCCTCTCCCAAAAGACTAGAGCTCAAGGGGCTCCAATGAAGCTGATGGGCAGTAGATTCAGGATGGACAGAAGGAAATACTACTTTGCACAGACAGTGATTAAAATGTGGAATTTGCTGACAGAGTGATGGCCACAGGAATAAACAGCTTTAAATGGGAATTAGATAAATTTGTCGAGGCTAGGTCTATCAGTGGCTACTACCCATGGTGACTGAGGGGAACCACCATGTTTACAGGTACTAACCCTCTGAATCCCAGAGCCAGGAGACAACATCAGGGGAAGGTCTCGGCCTCTATGTCCTGTTGTTGGAACTGGTTGGCCACTGTGTGAGACAGGATGCTGGACTAGATGGACCACTGATCTGATCCAGCAGGGCTCTCCTTATGTTCTTTTGTTGTACACTCTCAGAATGATGATCCTGTGGGACTTCAGTATCCATGCAGAGGCCTCCTTGTCTGGTAAGAGTTTGTATCCCAGGTTGTGTTGGACCCATACATAAGAGATGACACGTGTCAGATTTGACTTTTTGCACTGAGCAGATTTACAGTGGTCTGAAGAGGGTCTGAAGATATGGCCACTGTCTCTTGAAGGCCTAGATCAGAGGTGTCAAACATGCAGCCCGGGGGCCGGATCAGCCCCCCGGAGGGCTTTTATCAGGCCCACAGTGGAACTGGCTGTCTTCTGCTTCTTCTTCCAGTTCTGCGGCTGCTGTGTCATTGTAGGTTTGCAGCTTACAGATACACACCTGAACAGCATACTCAAGATTGCAACAGCACAGGCATTTTGATGCAGTAATTCAGAGCAAGAGGTGTCAGTAATCAGACACTGTTAAATAAACAAAATATTGCAAGAGTGCTAATGTTTTAAGCATGTTTTTATTTTAAGTAAAAAAAAACCTTTGTGTTTGTGTCCTTTATAAAGTTTAGATCACTGCTACCTGGCATTACATTTTATAACACACATGGCTCGGCCCAACAAGGTCTCATTTATGTCAGTTCTGGCCCTCATAACAAATGAGTTCAACACCCCTGGCCTAGATGGATGAGGGTGGCTCCACTTTCAGCCATGCCTTCAACAGTGCCACCTTTCAGACTATTAAATCCCCAGGGCATCTTAGAATGTCAAAAGATCCATCCGCCCCAAATGATTGGGGGAGCCGACTATTCTAACTGGTCCATTACCCCTCAGGGAAAGTCATGCTCCAGCAAGTTATTGAATGAGTTGCTCCCCGGTATTCCCTCTCCTCCTTCAGGAGGAGCCCATTGTTTTCCCAAGAGCTGAGGGAACTGAAGAAGGTAGGGGCTCCATTGCCTAGTATGCTTGAGAACTGGGACTACCAAAGCATGATCAGTGCCTTATTGGCATATTAACTGTTCCTAGCCTTGAAGACTGAGCTTGTGGCTCATCAAACTGTTCTGCTTTCTCAAATCTTTACCCTGCTATCCATCCATTGATTAAAAACACTAGCTATTTAAATGACATGTCCTGCTTCAGCTTTCATTTCTCTGCCTGGAATCTAATTTTTCTTCTCTTGGTAATATTGTGAAAATAAATAAATTATTATTTGTTTCCCCTTACTTTCTTAGAAGTGATCATTCCAGTGTTGTTTATATTCCAAGCATGTTCTTTTTCAACGTTTACATCATTCAGCAACACTATGATCTAATTTGATTGCATTGTTGCTCAACAGCTAGTCAGGCTTTATACCTACAGCTGTTGTAAACCAAGATACATTTCAAATGAATTTTGTAAAATATTTTGCATTGAGCCCTTCAGCTTGGATTATCCACTCTCCCGCTCTCTCTTTCTCTGTTTTATATTCTTTTGATTACTTCCTCAGACCTGAGCAATTCTTGTCACATACATCTGTTTGTATATTGATTTTATGAAATTTTGCTGTAAGCTGCTTCAAGTCTGAGAAGCTAATAAATGACATCTTTGCATCTAATGTCTTATTATCCCTTTCCTCAAACATCTTTTCAAAACTCTTTAGTCTCCTGTTTTCCCCCCTCAATCAGCTACTGCTTTCTTCTGAATGCTGGGAGGCTTCTTTGTGAGCCTGCATTTCTGAATAGCAGCATCCTCACTTTCAGTTAAAGGTAGGGTTGCCCACTCCAGGTTAGGAAATTCCTGCATATTTGGGGGTAGAACCTGGGGAGGGTGGATTTGGGGAGGGACCTCAGTGGGTTGGGGTGCCATATTCCCACTGACGGCAGGAGACCCCCCCTCCCCGGTGTCACTACCTCCTGCTGCTCAGCTGGGCAGCAGAAGGAAAATGGCTGGTGAAACGGAGGTGACATGATGCAACTTCTGGCGTGACCTGGAACTGACATCATCACAACAGGCTATGCTCTAGTATTTTCAAATTCTATGGTCATGCCAGAAGATGCATCATCATGGCAGGGATGCCAGTTGTGCTCCCACCTAATTGTCAGTTCCTGAATCTCCCATCTCCCAGCAAGGTATAATACCATAGAGTTCACCTCCTGAAGCTTTCATTTTCTCCAGGGGAACTGATCTCTGTAGTCTAAAGATAAACTGTAATTCTAAGAGGTCTCCAGCCCCCACCTAGAGGTTGGCAAGCCTAGGTCAAAGATTTCTAAAGTTACTACTGAGTGAGGGTGTTTCGTCTTAAATGTGACAAAGTTTGAATGCAGTGGTACCTTTAAGACCAATGCACAATTACTGAAGCTGAAGCTCAAATACTTTGGCCACCAAATGAGAAGGGAGCACTCACTGGAGAAGACCCTGATGCTGAGAAAGATTGAAGGTAACAGAAGAAGGGGACAGCAAAGGATTGGATTGTTAGACAGTGTTATCGATGCAACAAGCATGAAATTGAGCAAACTGCGGAGGACGGCGGAAGACAGGAGGGCCTGGCGTGATGTGGTCCATGGGGTTGTGAAGAGTCAGAGTCGATTGTGTGACTGAACAACAACAGCAACTTCTTCAGATACATTGAAGCAGACTTCCTCAAGCCTTAAACATAGGTGGATAGAGTGCTTGAGGAAGTCTGTTTCAATGTATCTGAAGAAATGTGCATGCACACAAAAGCTTATACCCAGAATTAAACTTAATTGATCTTAAAAGTGCCACTGGACTCAAACTTTGTTCTATTTCTTCAGACCAACAGGGCTACCCACCTGAATATATGTGTTTTTTGTACTTTTCTAAAATGTCATTTTACAAGTCCTCCATGATTTTCCATGTAGCTACTTTTCAGAAGTTGACTATTTCAAGCTAACATTCCTAACAAAGGAACCTAGTTTCCAAACAGTATTCTACAAATCCCAGTTAATTTGTTTTCATAACTAATTGCACAATACTTTTAAGAAAGAACATGGTCTTCCCAATGTTTATTATATATTTCACAGGAAAACAGGTTTCAAAATATTGCACAATATCAAGTTTACTTTTACACCATCACACAGCTAGTTAGACCATGTTAATAATACAAGTGATCACTGGATATCTCCCAAGGTAAAATTTCATAGTATTGCAAAATTTCCAATTTAATTAAGTAACGTTATCTTGCTAACACTATCTCTGCAATGGAAGAGACAAAGGAACCCCCCCCCCCATTTTTATTAAAGGTGGCACAAATTCAAATATCATACATCTATATTAAATTAGGCTCCATTGTTGCACTAATCATACCCATAAAGAGAAAGGGAGGGCAGTAAAGACGTCCAGTATTCATTACAATCTCCTTAGGATGGGTCCCGGAAGCGTGGTCTATAAATCTACATAAAACAAGTAATACGGCATATTCACAAATTAGATGCAGCAGCTGCATAGCCTGAAGCAACATGCCTTTGGTAAGAGACTACTTCTGGGCATTAATTACAATGCTGGAGGGCCAACAAAAGGTTGACATGTCCAATCCAGATTAAATTGAGCCCTCTACCCACAGCACCACCAAAGAAAAGGGGTGTGTGTCATACCCAGTTAATGAAGACTGATAAAAACTGTGTCAAAGGGCTCCACATGGCAAAGGGTTCTGGCTTCACAAAATTCTGTCACAAGTAGGTGCTGCTGTTGAACTGTGCCTGCAATCTCCAGGTGTTCAGTGCACCCAGAAGTACACTTTATGGGTGCTTTGGGAGGCAAAGAGTTCTCATGAGCTCTCATCTTTTTCCTCTCTAACACTTGGGAGGAAGGTGGCCACCTTAAGTGGAACTGCACCCTTCTAAACCATTTGACTAACTCAGTTTAGGATGACCCTGTGAGGCACGGGGTTTACTAGAAAGCATTTTTCCTCTCTTAAGTGTAATTTTCCACTTTTTAAACAGCTGCTTACTCCCTGTGTGATGGGAACAGCATTTGCAGTGGATGAAAGCAGAAATGAGCATTGGCATGCTATTGAGAAGGCAGGGAGTGTAGCTGAATGTAGCATTCAGTTCCCAGTTCCCGTAGTTTCAAGAGAAAGGCCACCAGAAAATGTTGAAAGAGTGGTGATCATGAATGGTGGCGGAATGGGGCGGAATTCTGTTTGCCAGGAGCCAGTTCCAGATGCTGGCCTGCAGCCCTCTTGCGGCAGGCAGTGCTGGTGAGTGACACCAGAGGGGTTCCTTCCTTCTGATATGGGACTCCTGAGCCCGACAGGTTTTAATTACTGGGATTGGGTGATGGGAGATGCATCCATTAAAGCACTAGTTTGGAAAGTTGGAAAGTGATACTGGTTTTTTTGGACCATGTGTATTGGTTCATCTGTGGATCCAGGTGGTGTGCAGAGTGGGAAGGTATGGTGGAAGGAGGAGTGCTGGTGCAGGGAGACATGGTGGTGTTCATGACATGTCTGAGCTCAAGTCACATATGGGGAAGCATTGCTAGTGAAGCTCTCTTACTTGGTTCCACCTTGACCATGATGGTGTACGATGCCAGGTCTGTGAAAAAAGAAGATCTCTATAATATTTGACCCATTCTGTAAGAAACCATGCTCGACTGAAACATGCAAGTTTGAATCTTATGCTAACAGTCTGAAACTCTTGACACTAACTGGATAGAAGTCCTTCACCAACCTCAAACTTAAGTGAGAGAGTAGACATTATAGCTTGCCAGAGGGGGTTTCTGGATGAACTAAAAAGAGGTGACCTCTGATTTGGAGTTGAGGACCAAGTCCTTGGGGACTTCAGTATATATGCCAAGGCTGCCTGGTCAGGTCAGAATGAATTCGATTGGGACACAACTAGAGCATTTTTGGTGGAAAATTTGAGATGAAACAAACAGAGCATGCCATTGAGCCAATTTGCAGGCCAGGCCAATAAGAAACACAGAAGATCATTTTCTTCTACCATTGCAACAGCTGTCATCTCATCCAGCTTGATTGTTTCAGAATGACTTGATAGCACTTGAAATATCCGAAGGAACTGCTTGTCCTTTAATGATCAATTCAGGCTGATGTAGCCAGTGGATGTTGACAGCGTCTTTTGGAGTGTGTGAGCCACCACTTGTAAGCTTGACCTGTGTCCATCCTGACTTTTAAACTGATATCGGGAAAAGATATTCAAGCCATTGGTTAAAATAATTTATTCTTCAGTGACTGAGGAGGCTCTCCCTAGACATTTGAAAGAAGTAGTTATTAGATCTCTGCTTTAAAAACCTTCGTTGGCTAAGGATGAGGTCACCGATTATAGGCCAGCTTCCAATTTACCTTTTGGGAGGAAGATTATAGAGTATGGGGGTAGCTAAAGATGTAAAATTTCCGGAAATGTTGAAGCTCGGAAAAAAACCCGTTTTTTTCCCGGAAAAAACGGAAATTTTCGGAAAAATTAAAAAAATGCTACATTAGCA
This sequence comes from Gekko japonicus, assembly GCF_001447785.1. NCBI lineage: Eukaryota > Metazoa > Chordata > Lepidosauria > Squamata > Gekkonidae > Gekko > Gekko japonicus. Next base: position 1,920,162 of record NW_015172003.1, on the reverse strand, counting down.
TTTTTTGTCTTTTCTAGATTGAAAGTCATTCTGTTACTTTAGGAACATAAAATATGACTATGGCCATTTTTACTTGGCATGAAATTATCACAACTAGCATATTAAAAATATAGTGTATCCAAACAATTATTACAAACAGAATACCCATCCACATGCAAAAACAAAACTGAAACCTTTTTATTTTCTTCTGACAAGAGCACCTCCTAAAGAAAGAAATGCATCTTGTTCTTGCATTGGAGAGTTCAGTTTGTAACCTAGGACTTGCTTGTCCTCAGTGCACAGAAATTAGATCAATCTAATGTCATATATATATATATTAGAAATAATTTGGAAAATATTTGAACACCTTGTCTTAAAATATTTTTTTCATCATGTTAAAATAAAACGTTCCATAGTCAATTTATTTTACTGTATTTTATTTTTTCAATTTTTCCAATTTTTCGGAAAAAAAAACAAAAAAGGCTTCAGGAAAAAAATGGAAAAAAACTGGGTTTTTCCCGATTTTTTCCGGGTTTTTTCCCGGGCCTTCACATCTCTAGGGGTAGCAAAGCAGCTCCAGGGATTATTGGGTGACACATCTGCTTTTGACCCATTTCAATCTGGCTTCAGGCCTGAGTTCAGAACCAAGGTGGCTTTACTTGTACTGGAGAATGATCTTTGTTTAAAGCTGGATAGGGGACAGTAATCCCTACTGATACTGTTATGTCTAACTGCAGCCTTTAATGCAATTGACTTCTGCTGCTTCAAAAAGCAACAGCCCAATTGTTGTCAGGAAGCAGCCAATGGAAACATAACTCACAAGGCAACGTATCCTTCACAACAAAGGACATATGTAAAGAACCCTCTACTTCCATATATCTCTTTTTACCAGCCATGGTCTTTTGGTGCCATCTATTGACTATTTCTCAGTTAAGGTAGCCTGCCTGGCATTTGCCAGAGCTCATGCCATCTCCAGTATAGTTCCCACTTTGTGGAACAGGCTCCCTAAGGAGGTGAGGGGGGCACTGTCTGTAGAAATTGGGGGGGGGCACTGCAAGGCCATTTTATTTGCTAGAGCTTTTAAAGGGGATATAAGCTGCAGGTAGTCTTAGGGGGGAGAGGGTTATTTAGTGTTTTATATTTGTTAGTCTTACAGGGTCCTGACTAGTTGCTGATGATGTAAGACATGGCAGTTGTGATGCACTGAAGATGTTTGTTGTGATTATGAGTTCCATTTATTAATTGCCACCTAATCCACCAAGGGTGCGTTCAGACGGGGCGTTTCAGCCGACATAAACTGTACCGGTTGGAACTGGTGCAGTTTATGCTGGCTGAAACGCGATCACACTCACCTCCTGACTGCGCAGCACATCGCAATACGCCCGTCCATACACAGCGGGCGTCGGCGGTTTGTTGTGTTTTTTTAACCTAGTTTGTGCATGTGCATAGGCAGCCATCCACAGAATGGCGATCTTCACGCATACGCAAATCACCCCATCTTACATTTAAAGTTTAAAGGTAAGGACTTACCTTTAAAGTTTAAAGAGCAAAGTGGCCTCCCTGAGGTCCTGGACTCCTCTAAAAGATAAGGACCTTTCCTTTTTTCCCCCAAACAAATGCTGGGGCGAAGCTTCGCCCAAGCGCATATCGCCGACCTAAAAAAAAAATGGCGGGCGAAAATTGGAAGCCTCGGGCTTCCGAACGGAAGTGGCTCTACAACGTTGGAGAGTAGGAGAGGGGGGGGGGGGGGGTAAAAGCGATTACAACCGTTGCACTCAGGATACCACCACTTGGGGACCTAGTGGCAGAATACAACGGTTTAAAGTTCTTTGCAACGGTTAGGGACGGAAGGCAGATGTTCGCCATGTGAACGCTGATAAGTACACCGATTCCAACCGACACCTATACCGTTGCAAATGCCCCGTCTGAACGCACCCCAAAACTTGCATTACTCATGCACAGTTAATGACTAGTACAAAACAAAATTTTGCTGCTTTTCAGAAAATAACAACAGTCAATACAGCATGAAAGGTTCGCTTTAAGTTACTGATCTGAACATTACTATTATAATGGTATCTGGTTATCATCTTCACATGCTAATATTCCTGAACTTCATGTTTTTCTGATTTTTCGGTGTGATTTCTCCTTTTCTTCCTATTTGTTTTGAATGACATTCTAGGGAAAGCGCTCACTTACCCATTACCAGCTATAGCTTCTAGCCAGCTCTGATGATCAAGAGAATCCCATTACAGCTGACACCAAAAGTGTATAGTCCTGAGTCAGCCCTTCAGACTAATGAGATGAGGCATACAAATAGGAATATTGATAACTAACATGTGTATCTTGTTAGTGCCTAAGCTTTTAGAGTTGTCTAATTTGCTAAAAGGCATTCAGCAAAGATTGCATTCTCTTAAAAATCTTGCAAACAGCAAACAGCTATAAAAAGTGTTTACTCTGTAATAACCAGTTCTGGTCTCTTGTTGGAAACTCTACATTTTTATTACCTACATAATGTCTTGAAGTGAGCAGTGAGGTCTCACAAGGATTGGTATTGGGGCCGGTACTATTTAATTTATTCACAAATGATCTGGAACTAGGGCTAAGTAGTGTAGTGGCCAGGTTTGCAGATGACACAAAATTATTCAGGATGGTGAAAACCAAGGCTGACTGTGAAGAGCTCCAAAAGGATCTCCACAAACTGGGTGAGTGGGTGGCAATGTGACTAACGAAGTTCAATGTTGGTAAGTGTAAAATGATACACATTGGGACAAAAAAAACCCAACTCCAAGTATAGCCTAATGGGCTATGATCTTGCTGAGACTGAGAGGGGAAAAGAGCTCAATGAGAGTGTCAACCCAGTGTGCTGCAGCAGTGAAAAAGGCAGACTCTGTGTTCAGGATCATTAGGAAAGGGGTTGAAAATACAATGGCCGATATTATAATGCAACAAAATGAATTGAATTAAGAACCAAAAGGTTAAGGAAATCAGAATATAAGGGCCTAATAGTTCTGTGTCTATAACAGAAGCTTAAATATTATCAAATATATGAAAACATACATGTATTTATTACAAATTCAATAAAAACAAAAATAGGCCCAAGTAATAGCCTCAGTTCAGAATAAAATCATACATTAATCCCAACGATAAGACCATTATTGACCCTGACCAAATGCATTTCGGCAAATTGGCCTTCCTCAGTGGTCAAACAATGTTGTTACAGAATGACTCCAGACATTACAATAATACAGTCATTTCTATTACATTACTATTGGTTCCAGACTGCATCTTAAGGGGGTTTTTTACCAGGAAAAAAGGTACACAATTGAACCATTATTCAAGGGAGGTGTACCTGACCATGGCAGCAAGTTATCTAAAATGAGGCCTCTAATTTATATCTCTGCCTTAGATCACAGATGTAGACTATAAAGAATTTCACCTTGGCCTAAGTTTTAAGAAATTATTGTATTATTATGAAGTTTAGAGCCATTCTGTAACAACATTGTTTGACCACTGAGGAAGGCCAACTGGCCAAAATGTGTTTGGTCAGGGTCAGTAATGGTCTAGCTTTGGGACTAATGTATTTTATTCTGAACTAAGGCTATTACTTGGGCCTATATTTGTTTTTATTGAATTTGTAATCAATACATGTATATTTTCGTCTATTCAGTATTATAATGCCCCAGTATAGAGCAATGTTGTGGCCTCACTTGGAATACTGTGTACAGTTCTGATCACAGTATCTCAAAAAAGACATCACAGACATGGGAAAAGTACATAAGAGGGTGAACAGGATGATTAGGGGGTTGGAGCACTTTCCCTATGAGGAAAGGCTGAAGAGTCTGGGATTTTTCAGTTTAGAAAAGAGACAAGTGAGAGGGGGACATGATAGAGGTTTATAAAATTATGCATGGAGTAGAGAGAGCTAGCACAGAGAATTTTTTCTCCCTCTCCCAAAATACTAGAACTTGAGGTACTAAGCCTCTGAATCCCAGAGCCAGGAGGCAACATCAGGGACAGGCCTTGTCCTCTATGCCCTGTTGTTGGCCCTCCAGAGGAACTGGTTGGCCACTGTGTGAGTCAGGATGCTGGAATAGATGGACCATTTGTCTGATTCAGCAGGGCTCTACTTAAGCTCTTATGTCTAAATGATATACCTTGGTGGGTAATCAGTCATTGGACTCCACTATGACATTTCTTGAAATGAAGTTTAAGTGATGGGTAAAAACAGTTGGGAGCTTCATTGAGTTTGGGGTTAGGCTTTTTCATAACAATTGCAGATACCAAATAAAAGGGCTTGCATGTATCTTTTGTTGTTGTTGTTCAGTCGTACAGTCAAGTCCGACTCTTCGCGACCCCATGGACCAGATCATGCCAGGCCTTCCGGTCTTCCGCCGTCTTCTGAAGCTTGCTCAACTTCATGTTCGTTGCATCTGTGACACTATCTAACCATCTCATCCTTTGCCGTCCCCGTCTTCTTTGACCTTCAATCTTTCCCAGCATCAGGGTCTTCTCCAGTGAGTGCTCCCTTCCAGGGCTTTTTGGTAGGAAAAGCCCAGCAGGAACTCATTAGCATAATAGGCCACACCCAACAACAGAAATGCATTAGCATATTAGGCCACACCCCTGACAATGCAGCTCGTTAGCATATTAGGCCACAACCCCATGCCTTCCTTTGGCTTGCTCAGGTGCCCTATGGCTGCAGGGAGCCCAGGCAAGCCGGCCCCTGGAGGGAAGGGAAGGCATTTCAAACTGCCTTCCCTTGGCTTGCCCGGGCGCCCCTTCCCTCCGTAGCCACGCACACAGAGGTTTTGGCTGTAGTGGGTGTGGCCAACTCTGAAGCCAGCCAGAACTCCGTTCCTGTGCGTTCCTGCCCAAAAATAGCCCTGCTCCCTTCTCATTTGGTGGCCAAAGTATTTGAGCTTCAGTTTCATTATCTGGCCTTCCAGATAATAAATGTATCTAGATGTCATTAATTCCAGTATTCTTTACTGATCAGGGTCGGCAATTATCAACTGCATTCATTCAACAGGAGGGTGATACAACAGGCTTAGAATTGCATATACACCTGTCAACAGTTATTTTGTGTATTTTATTTTATGGGACTTATATCCCACCCTCCCCACACTGTAGGCTCAGGGCGGGTACCAACATATAGGTCTGCAATTAATGCAGATTTACAAATAAAAATGTATTACAACAATCCAGTAAAATCAGTAAAATCTCAACACACTAAAACAACAGCATGCCTCAGCGGATAGTATTGTGGTCTCAATCGGCTTCTAGGATCTGTGGTCACGGGAGGGGAGGCCAAATCAAAGTGGATGCCTGCTGCCTCAGCTAAAGGCCTAGTGGAAGAGCTACATCTTGCATGCCCTGGTGTGAGGTAATTAACTGTTCCTGCACAATACAACATATTACATATGTGGTAAACAGTGTTCCCTCTAAGGTATGGAGTCCTGTGAGCAAAAATTCTACTTGGTGAGTGACTGGCATTAAAGTTGTGAGCAGGTGATTTGGCTACTGCATAAATTAGTTTGCTCTGGAGCCATCCTTCGTGAGCTAAGACAAAAATGTGTGAGCCGAAGGCTAAAAAACTGTGAGCTGGCTCACACTAACTCAGCTTAGAGGGAACCCTGGTGGTAAACGGTAGTTGCTTAATCCATAGGGTAAACTTCTACCAGTGGTTGGCTATGGAATGACACACTTCATAGATGACTACCTTATTAATATGGGAAGTTTGGTACAGCTAAGTGAGAATGGTGCATTATTGTTTACATCATTGTTGTATGATATGTGCATTTGAGGACCTTCGTTAAAGGCATTATTGCATAGGCACCATAGACTGACAGTTACAACTCAAAACATTTCCACATCGCACGAGATACATAATTGTATCAGCCAGGTTCTGTGCAAGCTCACCCCCCCCCCCAATGCTATTAATTGCGTCTTCTGTCCTAGAATGTTCTCTGGCCCTGAGCACAAACCAGGGATTTACAGTTTATACTAGAGCCTTACCCCTGAACATGCACTTATGTGAATCAGAATAGCTATGATAAAAAAGGCCAAGTAGTCCCAGGAGACCTTGTTCCCTGGAAGAAGCAAATTAGGTTTCCCTTGCTCGAAAGCCAGTCGAATCCGACTCTAGTTTCCAAGCCGAAGAGCCAGCCCATCTCTGTTTGCAGCCCATCTCTGTTTCCAAGCCGAAGAGCCAGCGCTGTCCAAAGATGTTTCCGTGGTCATGTGGCCAGCATGACTAAACGCCAAGGCGCATGGAACGCTGTTACCTTCCCACCAAAGCGGTACCTATTTCTCTACTTGCTTAAGCTCCCAGGAGCATCTTTGCATGGCTGGCAGCTAGTCTGCATAGCAAGGAGATGGGTAGGGTATGAAAGCAGTCTGAAAAACCAGAGGCAAACATTTGCCCTTGGATTGTACATGCCGTACACTGGAGGCCATATGTGCTTCCTTAGGTGGGCTTTCTGGTTTAAAGAATTCAAAGTTCTTTCAGGTACCGAATTATGTTTTTTGACACTTAATAGAAAGCAAATTTTGCAGCCCATCTGATTCCTTTTGTGCACATGTTCAAGGGAACTAATATATTCTGGATGTGAGAGGTAAAAGAGGAGAGGGGGATCTGTAGTTGTGAAATGCTGGCCAAATTCACAACAAGCCTGGCCAGGTTTACCACGGTAATAGATTAACTGGTAGTGGGACCTCAGCAAAAGTCCACTGAGAATGTTTCAAACACAGTGCACCGAACTCTGAAAAGAAGAGGAAACTGTTGCAGGCAAAGCATTTAGTAGAAGCCAGGTCATTTGATTTTTAAAAAAATGTCTGCCTCTACTTGTGCTGCTGTTTAATGCTGTTAGGCTAAAATCAGATCCTTGAAAACCTCCTTTCCCCCTCCAATGCAAACGGTTGCTTACTCATATAGGTGGTAAAGCATGGTGATAAAATGTATGGAGTCAGCACTCCCCCAGTATCTCTCCTTTCCCCCATGGTTATCTGAATAGCAGTTTGGGTTAATGCGCAAGCATGCTGAGAGGCTCTTGATTGCAGGCCTCAGTGGCTACATCCTGAAATTACTTAGGTAGTAGGTGCTGAAGAAGATCTCCCAAGACCCTGGATGCGTGCTGCCAGTCAGAAAAGACTGATCTGAGATAGCTAGTTGACCCATTGACCTAACTATGTGGCAATTTCATATGTTCGTATATGGGCTTCTGTAGTGTGCAAAGTAGAGTTGGCAGGTTCTTACCTGATGCCAGGCGAAGGGTGGGAGGGAGCTCTCCGGGAGTGGGGGGCAAGGCAGTGTTGCCGTGCACAACATCCTCAACATGATGACATAATGCGGAAACGATGTCATCATGCCGGAGTCGTTACGTGGTGATGCTCTGGTATTTTGGGCAAAGCTCTATGGTTATAGAATTTTGCCCAAAATACCAGAGTGTTGCCATGTGACATCCTCGATGTGATGATGTCTCTTCTGCATGATGTCATCACATTGGAAACATTCCGCAGGCTTGTGGCTGTTGGGGCGGGGCTTCCCCTACTGGCCAATGGGCTGGCAGCAGGCAGAAGCCTGCAAAATCAGGAGATCCCCTGCTCCCACCTGGGGGTTGGCAACCCTAGTGCAAATGGCAATCTTTGGTGAAGTTTGTCTACTGTGAAGCTTTGTCTTCAATCAAACTACCCATGCAATACAAAAGATCTGTCTGGCTACACCGTTGCTGCTTCGTTATGCATGTATTGGAAAATTAGCAGGACATAGTAACATCTGAAGCAGTAATGACTGCTCCCTTTGCCCTTTATACACATGCCAAGTGTATATATATAATATATGTATATTATAAAGCTACATGTTTCCCTCTTAATGCTATCAGAAAGAAAGTTATTTCAGGCAAGTGGCAGAGAGACTTAACCTTTTCCCCTACCCGCAAATGGTCCCCCACAAACATTCCAGGCCACTTTAATTCTGATGAGAAGGAAGCTCATGGAGGTGGGGCTCACTTGCAGGGGAAAACTGATAGGCTCATGATCATGGAGTTAAGCACTCCTCCATCCCTCACAGCCCCATTATTGTGGCAAGCCAACTTGGAAAAAACGTACTTGCTGAGCTAATGTGCATCCCTGCCTCATGTCTAATAGTTTACTTCTCAACTTCTGTAAACCTTTCACAAATTATCTTCATTCTTTTCTTCTTAAAAGACGTGTATCTTTCTCTCTTCTCATCACCCCTCTCTTGGAAGCGAAAAGAATCCAAATTTACTGCAGCAAGTTGAAATGGGTCAAATGCCAAAGTACTTAGATGCTCTCCAACTGTTGGAGAACTCTGTCTGGCAGCTACTTGGATGCTCTCCAGGTGGTTTCGCACATCTGCGTGCTGAATACCATAGCTTTAACATTTTCTACCTGTAACCTAGTTGATTGGACTAAATAGAGTGTGAGCCAATTTTCCAAGAAATGGAGGTAGTTGGGGAATGGAATCTGACTTCACCCTTTCCTCTGTCTCAACTTTTTCTTGGCCAAATGTCTTGTTTAAATCCAGCAAATCTAAAGGGATAGAAAGTGTATGTGTGTGTGTACGTATAGAAAGGACAGCATAGTGAGCGAGGGAGAAGCTGTGATATATCTACAAGGACTTTATTGGATGGCTCTTTGAAAATCTAAAAGAAAAAAGGGCAAGGCCTGATACGGCATGAGCCAGAATGTGTCAAAATATCAACAGGACAAGTGAAATGGTATATATTGTGTTTGATTTTAGCCAAGTATTTAAAACCCTGATTTTGCTAACTGCATAGAGGGTTAATCTTCATGTAAAAATTCCAGAATCTAAAATAGAATTGGCTGGATTTCATAAATGAGTTCGTGGAAAGAAGAGATGAGGTTTTATGGGGAAGAATGCCATGGGTCATAACAAAAGGTATACATAGATTGCAAACTTAGAAACTAGAGAACTAATATAGCATAGTTAGAGTTTTGGTCTAGAGCACTGGTTGCCCTCGTGGATGACCTCCGGAGGCATCTGGATTGAGGCAGATCAGCGGTGCTGTTGTTGTTGGACCTTTCGGCTGCGTTTGACACGGTCAGCCATCAGCTACTGATCCACCGCCTCGCCAACATTGGAGTTCAGGGACTTGCCTTGCAATGGCTTGCATCCTTCCTTCAGTGTCAAGGAGAAAGGGTGGCATTAGGGGAACAGCTGTCCCGAAGGCATCCACTGACCTCTGGAGTGCCTCAAGGGGGCAGTACTCTCTCCAATGCTATTTAACATCTATATGTGCCCCCTTGCCCAGATTGCCCGAAGGCATGGGCTAGGGTGTCACCAGTATGTGGATGACACCCAGCTCTATCTCTTGTTAGGCAGCCAGTCTGACTCTACCCTGGAAGATCTGGACCAGGCGTTACAAGTTGTGGCTGGTTGGCTTAGACTGAGTCAATTGAAATTGAATCTGACTAAGACAGACGTCCTGTGCCTGAGTCATGGCACTCCAGGGGTAGGGATCCCACTCCCGAGCTTCGATGGGGCTCTGTTGGCGCCAGCGCCGGAGGTTAGGCGTTTGGGAGTGCTCTTGGATACCTCCTTAACAATGGAGGCCCAGGTAGCAGCCACTGCCAGGTTGGCCTTTTATCATCTTTGATTGATCAGGCAGCTGGTTCCCTTCCTTGAACGCAACGACTTGGCAACAGTGATCCATGTGATGGTTACCTCAAGATTGGAATACTGTAACACTCTGTACATGGGGCTGCCCTTGTCTCAAATCCAGAAGCTGCAGCTAGTGCAAAATGCTGCGGCCAGGCTCTTGATGGGTGTCCCTATGCAGGAGCACATCCAGCCTGTACTGAAAGCATTACACTGGCTACCGATAGCATACCAGATTGTTTTCAAGGTGCTGTTTTTAACCTTTAAAGCCCTTTATGGTCAGGGTCTGGCATACCAAAGGGACTGCCTTTCCCCACATGTTCCCCAGAGAGCACTGCGTTCAGGGTCCCAAATTTGATTGGTCCTCCTGGGCCCCAAGGATGCCAGGCTGGCTATAACCAGGGCCGGGGCCTTCTTGGTGGTGGCTCCTTACTGGTAGAATGAGCTCCCGGAAGAGATCAGGATCTTGTGGGACCTTGTACAGTTCCACAGGGCCTGCAAGACGGAGCTCTTCCACCAGGCTTTTGACTAAGTGGCCACATCAAACACTGAGGAGTGTCCCTGTGCCATGGCCTTACCACCTACAACCTGTGTGCGCCATACAAATAACTTGAACAAACCGAGCTGGTGAGAATACGATCATGATTGTATCTCCACCTAAGTAGTACTGCTAACTTGATGCCTCTGCTCTTGCACTTTATTAGACCATGTTCCAGCACCTTAGGTTTTTAAATGAAATGTTATGTTATTTTATGATTATGTTATTTGTGACTGGTTTTTAAGTGTATTTATATGAATTTTATATAAGTCACCCTGAGCCTGCCCTGACGGGGAGGGCAGGGTATAGAATGAATGAATAAATGAATGAATAATAGAACTGGGGAGTACCTCTTTCACTCCTCGTTTTGCCATGAAACTCAATAGGTGACCTGGGGGCGGACATATATGCTTTCTCTTAGCCTAACCTACCTCATATAGTTATTGTGAGGATAAAATGGAGAACTATATTGGCCTGAGCTTCTAGGAGGAAAGCCAGTATAAAAATATATTGGAAGAGACTAAGTAGGCAGGGCACATAAGCATTTTAGGAGTTGATATCTGTCACAATCTCGCACTGGGTCTGTGCGTTCTCACATGTGTGTTGCATGTTTGCCTGCATGTAAAATGATGTTTCCTCTTTGTTGCCATCACCCAAGATATAAGACCCAGCCTGTCATGTAACCAGTACCTTGTAAGGCTGCCTCTAAGCAAGTACAAAGGTCAGAGCTTCCAGTTAAGTGTCCTTAGTGTGTAAGAGTGGTCCTCAATGTGTGGGTAGGATTTGAGTTACAGTCTGCCTTCTTAAACAGGAAAGATTAAACTAGAGCACATAGGAGATACAGCGCTAATGAAAGTGAAAATAAAGCATGAGTCCAGCTATGTTACTGTACAGACATAGAGCTGCCAGTCCCCAGGTGGGGGATCCCTGTTGGCCAGCTGGCCAGCAGGAGGAAATCCTCCTCCCCAACAGCAATGTGGAGCAACTTGCTTACTTCACCCGGTAATGAAATAGGTACATTGGTTACTGGGTTTTGGACAACATTTTATGGTTTGAGGGTGATTTTACCATAGAGTTTTTCCAAAAACCAGACTGTCACCCCCGATGGGCCTACATCACTTCCAGGTGACGTAGGCACGGTGCGCAACGCCACTTCTGGTGACGTCAGCATGTCGAGGGGGCCATGCTTCCGGCTCCCAGAGCATCCCCCCCTCATCTCCCTGCCACCATCTCGAAGGGACATGGCAACCCTATTTAACAGACACCTTAGGTGGAACAAACACACCCCAGCCTCCCTTCTGCCCCCTTGACAGAGGAGGATGGGTCCCATAGGTGACAGTATCTGGGAGAAGTGTTTGAACTCATAACAAAGGAAAATTCCACCTTTTAAAGCTTCTGTCTGCTCAAGTGAAAACTTTCCCACACTCCATCCAGAGTTAGAAATCCTGCCCCTTGTGGGAGGTACTCTAACCTCTGCCAATGAGGTCTTTTGGCATGTAGTCCTTGTCTCTCTTCCCTGACTCATCCATCTCCTCCTTTGGCAGGTAGGCCAAATCCCCCCCCCCCACTGAAACCCAGTTCCTGTTTTCCCTGACTTTCCTTTCTTGTAGCTGCCATGATTTCAGGGTCCTCAGTCATAACAATATCTACATTTTCACATACATCCCTGCAGGTTTATTTTACAACAAAGTGAACCAGAAACTTGTAATCTTAAACTAACCATTTAAATTATCCATATCTTCAAGGAGACCTATACTGTAAAGCACTAGAGACAAACAATGTGGCTCAGTAGTGGATTCTTTGTATGCTATACTGGATAGGCTCATTTATTTCATTGTGAACTGTACCAAATAGTGAAGGAAAGCTTTAGTGTAGCAAATGACCCTTTCCTTTTCTGATCAGAGCCTAGCTTAGACTGGATAGTTGCATGGTCATCAACGAAAGATAGAAGCCACAAAACTAGCTTATTACAATATGGTTGGCATGTCATTTTGGAAGCTGGCGGAGCAGTGGTAATAATGACTTCAAGGGTTTATTATAACTAGGAGTTTGCTCCATGTTCATCTGTTTAGACTTTACAGTTGAGACTAGTATTTATGGAGGACAAAAAGCTTTATCTGCAGCCTTTGATATAGGAGATCATGCCAACTTGTTGAAGCACTTGAAGACAGAAGTGGGTATCAACGGGATGTGCATTAAGCTACTTCAAATCATTCTTCATGGATCAAACTCAAAGGGTTGATATTGGAAACCAGCAATCTCAGTATGGGCCCTGTCCTATGGGGTTCCACAGGGCACAATTCTATTCCCCATGCTTTTCAATATCTATGGCCTTTAGGACAAATCATTTGTAGTCTGGGAGTTTGTTGTCATCCATATGCTGATGATAGTAAAGGTAAAGGTTTCCTTTGCTCGAAAGCTAGTCAAATCCGACTCTAGGGGGCAGTGCTCATCTCCATTTCCAAGCTGAAGAGCCAATGCTGTCCAAAGATGTTTCCGTGGTCATGTGGCTGGCATGACTAAACACCAAGGTACACGGAATGCTGTTACGTTCCCACTGAAGTGGTAGCTATTTATCTACTTGCAATTTCTTGCTTTCAAACTGCTAGGTTGGCAGGAACAGGAATGCTGATGATACCCAGCTCTATATATCCTTCTCCAAATCTCCGAGTGATGCGGTAGAGATCCTGAATAACTGCTAGGCTGTTATGGTTAACTGGATAAGAGTAAACAAATTGAAACTAAACCCTGAAAAGACATAGGTAATGCTGGTTGGGAAGGCAAAGATCTTGTTCTTATGTTCTTATGACATTGTGCTCTCCACTTTGAACGGAATTCAGCTGACCCTTGCTGATTCGGTTAATAGCCTTGGAGAAGCAAGTTAATTGCTGGAGGAGCAAGTTAATGTAGATGCAAAAAACCCCACTTTCTTTCAACTCAGCCTAGTCCATAAGATGGCCCATTACCTTATTATGGCTGATATGGCTACCTGGATCCACATTACAGTAACATCAAAACCAAACTGCTATAATGCACTGTAAGTTGGTCTCAGAAATTCCAGTTGGTACAAAATTCTATGGCTCAACTATTATTGAGAGCTAGATGGAGCGTGCATGTTAATCCCATTTTGCAATCACTCCCCTGGCTGTTCGTTAATTACTGGGCTTAATTTAAGGTACTAGCTATCACATACAAAGCCACTCATGGCTTTGATCCCTCATATCTGTGAGGCAGCCTTTCCCCCTGTGCTCCCCATGACAGCCTGGCTCATCTGAGCAAGGCCTTCTAGAGGTGCCAACAACTGCCCGTAGACACGCTTTCTCCTTTGTTGCCTCCACCTTATGGAACGACCTGCCTGAGGAGGTCAGGACTACTCCTACACTCTTGGGCTGCCCACTAACTATGCAAAACTGAATTATTCAAGACTGTTTTTCTATACAGGTAATAGGGATGCACTGTACAAAATAGTTTACTTAACTTGGGCCCCTGCCACATGAGGGAAGAAGGGATGGCCAAAGTGCGGCTTTTAAAAAGCCGCACCTAAATAGGCACGCGGCGGTGGGATCATATAGATCCCCTGAGCCGCTGTGCTTTTGCTCCCCGGCACGATCAGATGCCGGGGAGAAAGGCACGGGAGTCTGCTGAACTGCGCATGTCGGAGCATGCGCAGTTCGGCAAGGAGCCGAGGATGCGCCAGCGAAAGAACGCGCTGGCGATCCCACGGCCAGCGTTGCTGCGGCCATTTGAAAAGAACCACCTCGGTAGGTGGTTCTTTTTTGGTGCGGATCATCGCTGGAAGGGCCGGATCGGGGACGGACACGGTACGCTTCCCAGATGTTGCGGTGGGATCGCTCCCGTTTGCTCTGCCCCCGTTCCGTCCCTCTCCCGGCCCTAATCCTCTCATGTGGACAGGGCCTTGGATAAATGATTAGGGACTGTGGTCTATACCACTGTGTATAGCTTACTGTAAGTAGGATCCGACTATGTAGCTTTTGCATTGTTTAAAGTATGATGTTAATACTTAGACTTTACTTCAATTCTAATTTTTAGATTTCTGGTTCGTTCCAGACTTCTACAACCCTAATCCTATTTTATTGTTTATTGAATGTCCCATCCTGTTGATTGTATTGACTCACTCTGTGTAGTCCACTTTGAGTTCCAGTCAGATAGATAGATAAATAAATAAATATCCCCCTATTTGTTGCTGTTTTAGCACCATTTTTTCCTCCAGTTAGAGCTTCTTCCTACACTGCCTCATCTACTAGACAATACTCTCATCACAGGGAGAATTTATTTTGACATGATATATTTGTTTAAAGATTAACGTGCGTCAGGAATTCCATTATGATTTCATATGATCATTTTAGCCTGTGGCAATTAGAATATTTGCTTTGTGCTCCTGAAGCTTTTAATATCTGTTGGCCATGAAGTTCTAATTCCACACAGTCTCTATTCTTCTAGATCAGGGGTGTTGAACTCATTTGTTCTGAGGGCGAGATCTGATATAAATGAGACCTTGTTGGGCCAAGCCACACGTGTCATAAAATGTAATGCCAAGTAGTGGATATATCAACTTTATAAAGGACACAGACAAACACAATTAAAGATTTTTAAACTTTAAATAAAACGTGCTTAAAACACTAGCACTCTTCCAATATTTTGTCTATTTAACAGTCTCTCATAACTGATACCTCTTGCTCTGAATTGTTGCATCAAAATCTCTGTGCTGTAGGAATCTTGAGTATGCTGTTCAGGTGTGTATCTGTGAGCTGCAAATCTACTTTTGATTTATTGATATTCATTACAGAAATCTCATGCTCAGTGTTTGGAGCCTAGAACCCAGGCGAAAACATGAAATGGCTGGGCATTGCAACCTTTTGTACATAAGTTGCTTCATGTTCTGGTAAGAACATGAGAGGGCATCCTGACACAGACTGAAGGTCATGTGTTTGTCTACAAAACTATACTCTTCTCCCGAAAAATTGCTGCAACTTCCTACAAAGGAAATGTGCTCTCAGCCTAATCCATTTCACTGGCTTGTTGTTATTCCTCCTTTAAAAGAGTTCACATTGCTTTCTTACTGAGAAAGAGTGGATCATGAGTGCATGAATACAATGAAAATGAAAAGGGGGAGAGAACCCAGTTGCACTCAGGAGCCCAACAAACCTCACACACACTGTAGCAAGTCACACAAAAGTTCATACCTTGAACAAAACTTTGTTGGTGCCTGGTATTTCTCCCGTGCAATTGAGGCAGCCCAGCAAAGCAAGCTCTCCCTCCTTCCCCCCTCCCTTCCTTCAAGGAGGAACCTCAGCCAGTGGAATGAAAGAAAGGCTTCCCTTTGTCTCCTGCAGACTGGCAAGGAAGCAAGCTCTGGCTCATCCCCTCCCTCCCCCCCCTGGGAGAAGGAGGAGGGGGAGGAGCCTCAGCCAGTGCTTTGCCAGACTCTCTCAATTGCACAGGAGAGGCTTGCCTATCTATCTCTCCTGTGTGATTTGAGAGAGTCTGGTAGACCAAGCTGTGACGTGGCAGCAGCAGCAGAACTGAACAAGGAAGGAGGAAACAGCCAGGTCCTCACGGGCCAGATTGGAGCCCTCCAAGGGCCTGATCCAGCCCACGGGCTGCATGTTTGACACCCCTGTTCTAGATGATTTAGCCATCTGTGTGTCTATAGTTTTCCTTCAAAAAATCTATTCTATACCTTTCTTTAGATAGTTACCCATGATTCATGAGATATGGAACTTCTACAGTTCTGGGCAGGGGGGAGAGAAACTCATTGCAAAGGGGGAAAGTTTTTTTTTTTTTTAATCCTTTACATTATACTACACTTCATCATGTGGCCCATAGTCTTTCCATATAGCATGCTACCAGTCAGGAACATACTAAGCTGTTTTATGTAAACCAGGCACCTGGAATCAATGATTACAACGGTAATTGTTGATAATGAGAGCAGTGTTTTTTGGCTTGATTGCAAAGATGAGCCCAAGCAATTCTAGCCAATGAAGGATCAGGGAGAATAAATTAAATTTACTCAGTGTAATAGCATTGCTTCCAAAATAAGCAAGCAGTTTTACATCACCCCACTTCCCAAATTACTGACAAGAAATGTTAGTAAAATGACTCTTATCAGAGAAAACCAGAGGAGAAGCTGTTGCAGTGTACCATAGAATCAACTTCTGCTTGATAGCCTGTTGTTAATCTCTCATCTGTTTATACCTTATGCTGGATTTTCTGTATACAAGTACAGAATTGAACAGAACTTCTTCCTATACAGAAATCGGAAGGGTTGTGCTGCTCTTCTGGCTTAAAAAGTAGGAAATGCCAAAGTATTATCTGGGGAAGTTGTGCTGGGACTTCCCAGTATTAGTTATACAGACTCCTCTATGATTGTCATAAGTGACCATCATGTCTTTTGGACACATTTGTTTTTGTTTATTTAAAACATTTCTATGCTACCTTTCAATCCAACTCAGGATCCCCAGGGTGGCAAACATTAAAAATTTTCAAATATATAAAAATATTTTAAAAATTAATATTTGAAATAAAACGAATGAATACAGAAACGGGGAGGAGGGCTAATAAGAGCTATTGAGGGAATTCCAAACAAAACAAAAATGTCTTCATCCACTGGCAGAAGACAACGATTGAGGGAGACAGACACATCTCCCTGGGGAAGGAATTCCAAAGTTCAGTGCCCATGACCAAGAGAGCCATCTGTTTAGCCGTGGGGGTGGGGGCACCTGAGTGGGGCTTCCAAAGTTGACCCGAGAGGTTGGGTAGGGTTTGTGTATTTTTTATCTATGCTGGCAATATATGCACTATTTTTAGGGTTTCCTACTAGAAGGTGCTGTTGTATAGGAAGAGGAGCTGTTCTATAGGTACCTTCATCCTACAGAATTTGAGCTGTAGGTACCTTCATCCTACAGTATTTGAGCAAATGATCTGATTTAAAAAGGGAATTTTAGTGCTTGATCTGGAGATCCATGTCTGAACCTATCTGCATTTCTGTGATTAAGCTTTATGCATTATGATGTTGAATGCTGCCTCTGGGCAAATTCATTATTTTCCTATTCCATGCTAGGAACTGAAGTGCATTTCTGCCATTTGGAGAGCATGGCTTTTACACATGTTTGAGCCCCACATGCCCACTAAATTTGCTTGGTGTTCTTGGGCTAGTCACTGTGTTCATCCTACCCAGTGAGAAGAAAAGGAAGAGGAGAGACCTATGTTCTGTTTAGAGGAAAGGAAAAATAAAAATGTCACATAGTCCTTGTTACTGTAAGAGCAGTAGAAATGTTAATTATTACATTCCTGTACATGTATGTGCAGATCTGTTCTCCCCCCCCCCTTTCCTTTTTGCATCATAAGCATGCAGTGATGGCACTGGCAGTGGAAATGTCTCTTGAGAATCTGTTAAGTGTCGGAAGGAACCCAGTTAATGTTCAATTAGCTGAGTATTTGGATGATCGTGAAAGAAGTCTCTTCAAAAACTTGCCATTCTATAAATAAAGTCTCTTGAGAGATGGAACCAATTAGACAACTCTTGGAGAAGGTTCTTACAAAACAGTGTCGCTGTGCCAGCCCTACTTCAGCAAGAAGAAGGGATATTTTCTGCCCTTTGAGCTGCTGGGGATCATCACAGCTGGAAGTAGCTCTCATATTGGGTAGACTGATGCTGCAGTTCTGAGGAACTGTTTCTTAAGGACAGGTGAGGTATCAAGCTTGAGACTCCCGAACCAATGTTATCAGTGTTTGGATTTAGCAGGTAACTCTCTTTAAGCATTTAGCTTTCTTTTTGTCTGTGATGCCTGTTTTAGTTGGCATCCTATATATAAAACCTCTTGGCATCCTATATATAGCCTTTTGATCTTTTTTGCCCTCTACATAAGAACATAAGAGACGCCAGTATTGGATCAGGCCAAAGGCCCATCCAGTCCAACACTCTGCGTCACACAGTGGCCAGAAATACCAGTGCCATCAGGAGGTCCACCAGTGGGGCCAGGACATTAGAAGCCCTCCCACTGTTGGACCCCCCCCCCCAGCACCAAGAAGACAGAGCATCACTTGCTTCAGGCATGACATAATGACGATGAGATGGGTGAGTGCAGAATCTTGGCAACAGCACAAAGGGACTGAGCTACATCTGACCACCTCCTCCCACCTCTGCTACTGCAGCCGGTCATACTCTACAACCAGTGGTGCACTTTTTGTAAGCTAAGGGCAAAATTAGATGTCTGTGCAAGACCACACCTTGAATTATTCCAAAATAGCTATGTCTTTTTCATTCATAATTGGGATTGCTAAACAGGTCAGAAATTTATTTTATCTGTATCTCATTTTTCTCCCCAGTGTGGAAAATAGAAGTAAACAGGAAAAGGGGGAAGGCTTCTGAATACAGAGCAACGCCCACCCCCCGCTGCCGCTAGTGGATCTTTTTCTCAGTTCTTGGCTACAACCCTCAGGTTAAGAGCTGAATGCCAAGAGTCTCTTGGTTTGTGCCTCTGAGCACAGAGTACCTGTAGCAGAAAGGAAACAAACTCAGTCAGGTCTCACACAGCTATTGCCAGCCAACTACCACAGTCTTCTCACTTCCTCTTCTCCAACCATAAGAATGCCTTGAACAAGCAAGGAAAACTTGTATGTTTTTCCATTCTATTTTACCAGAATTATGTGTGTGATTGAGTGGTTGAAGTGTGGATGGATCCCCATGTCAAAATCTCCCTGCATGTAGGAGACTGGAACCAAAATAGTCATTACACAAAAAATCTGTTCAATTTAGGGCCTATTGTGCATAGGAGACCAAGCCCAGAGTGTGTGCTGTTATGTGAACAGGAGTTTCAGAAGGAGACTTTGGGGTTATCCTGAGAAGTTCCAAATTTAGTGAGTTGCCACTGCTCAGGACTGAAATGGCGTACTGACTGTTTGCTAAAAGAAAAGTGCTGAGTGGTATAACTCCCAACACGTGGAAATGACCTGCAATAATTTAATATAGGGTGAGTGTTTTACCAAGTGTTAATTCACAAACCCAGGCTTTGACAGATCTGATTGTCTGTGGTGTTCTTTAATGTCCCTTGCCCCAGACAGGATACCCAGCAGCAAATTTTGGGATCTCTGCAAACCACTGAGAACTTGGGGGGAAGGTTGGGAAGACAGGAAGGAGCTCTCATGTTACTCTGGACTGGAACAGCAGAAACAATGTGGGATTTGCGCTGCTTGTCTTCCAGTGCTTAGCTTGATATGAGACATATGCTCTTGGTCCATGAGGACTGGGGGGGAAGGGGGCTTAGCATTGACCACGGATCTTGGCTGGCTACCAGTAATTGGAGGAGGGCTTGGCAAAACTAGGCAAAAAAAAAATTGTTTCTCCCCTTCCTGCCTCTCCCCCAAACCCTAAGATGAGCCAACTATACCTTCTCAAAAGTTTCTGATTTATCTCTTGTTGAGAACAAAGGCACTCTACTAGTGGGACAGAGTTGCCAGATCCAGGTTGGAAATCTCCTGGAAGTTTGACAATGGAGCCTGGGAAGGACAGGGGTTTCAGTGGGGTACAATGCCATAGAGCTGGCCTTCCAAAGCATCCATTTTCTCCAGGGGAACTGATCTCTGCAGTCTGGAAATGAGCTGTAATTCCAGGGGATCCCCAGGTCCCACCTGGATGCTGGCATCCTTATGTAACTCTGCTGATCATGGAACCACTAAATCTGAAATACCCGGTTCTTGAAGGCCTTGCTTTTTGCAGAAAGGATCTGCATGTCTTCACCCAGGAGCTTATGCCTGTTAAATTTGGGGCCTGTGAATCAAGGAGGTTAAAGTTCTTCATCAGAAAACTTAAGTTTCATCCATTTGACCAAGCAAAACACGTGATCTGTGCTCTGTCTTTGCATGCTGTATTGGGGGGGGTGTTCTCTCAGACAGAAGTTGGAATGCTGCAAAGTAAAATATGCTCCCTAAAGTGATGTATTGTGAATGCATCCATCCACCAAAGAAGCTAGCACAATAACTAGCGTTTGTTTTTGAGCTTTGTGAGGAAAGGAAAGAAGCAGGAGATCAAAATGGCTAATTAGACTTGGCATGTAAAGGCTGGAATTCCATGGGGCAGTGGCTGTCTCTTTGTCTTTAACCACTGGCTGAGCCTCATCCCTCATTTGTGCCTGATACTGTTCCCTGCCCTGCAGTGCTTCCATGTTTTGAAGAGCCATAGAGGCTCCTAGGCAAGAGTCACTAGATAAATTTCTGGGAGCTTCTACTATGTTGACAGTCTCTCTTTTTCTCTCCCTTAAGTATGCACGCAAACCCATTCCTAGTCTAGTACTCTTAATTTTTTAATAGGAAAAGGGACTCTATAAGGGGTTCTGTTTGCCCCTTTGAAGTAGGGGTTATGTTGTTCTTTGTAGTGGTTTTCCAGATCAGTGATATTTGAATGCAACGTCGTATTGCATGCCCACATGCTAAATTCTTTTTACCAACATTTGTGTAATACCCACTTCTTTTGCATGCAAAGAATCCACAAAGCAGCATGTTTTTAAAAACATAATACTTGTAAAATACTCAAAATTCAAATGCATTAACAGGACTAACAGAATGGGGGGGGGAGATTCAGCATTCTCAGCAAAATGGAAGGAAACAGTAGATGTCAAGGAAGTGCTAGTGATGTCCCACTTAAGTGATGTGTAGATGCTGGAATTGTTAACGACTGATGATGAGAAATTTTCATTGCTCTTCTCCAGTTTTGAAATATGCTGACAAATAATGACTTTTTTCATTCTTGTGAGCTCTTTTTTTCATGTGGCTTCAAGACACTGATGATGAAGACATGAAAGCTGAGAGATTTTTGGATTTACAGGGATGATTTAGAATTTTTGTGCTGGGGTTCTCTGGAGATACATAACGCACAATCCGGGGCCAGTTGGGATATACAGTATATATATTTGAACAATATTTTAATTGTTTCCCCGCCCCCCAAATGTAAATATATGAAGTGCTTTACACCATGTCAGACTACTGGCCCATCTTTAATTACATTGTCTAATCTGACTGGTAACCGCCCCCTAGGATCTATGGTCTTTCATCCCAATTTGACAGCCTTTAAATGGACGCACTAAGAATTGAGCTTGAGACTTTTGTATGAAAAACCACATGCTCCATCACTTATGGGAGCACACTGATATCTGTATTGTGGTGGGGGGTGTTTTGGTTGCAGCCTACACTTAAGTGCTGTGAAGACTGTTAGTGGACCTCAAGTTGCCCATACAAGTGTTACTGGGTGAATGCTTACCTCATTATGCTTGCCTGGGTCCTCATGCCTTGGGGAAGATGGAGTATAAAATAGTATTTCAGAGGTCCATCATGATGATGCAAACAAGGAAAAAAGCCTGGCATGAATGCCATACATATGACCATACTACCTTGGAATGAAGTTTTTTCACATATATCTTGAATGTCTGAATAGTTGTGATAGGGAGGATTTTATCACTGTATACTGAAGATGCATGGTAAAATGGTCATATGAATCCACTAGTTGACAATGGCCTTGGAGAACCCAAAAGGTCATCTACATGGTCAGAAAGGTGTTGCTGGCTCTAGGAAATAAATGTCTATTTTACTGTTGTCAAGACTAGTGCTTGCTACTGTTGTAATTGGGTGCATTTAACTAATAATCTTCTAAAATTGTTGTTGTTGTTGTTGTTAATCACTCAACCCCTGCTTCTGCAGGGCTCTGCGTGATGAACAACCACAAATAAAACAAGATAAAATCAGCTAAAACATTAGTAGAACATTAGAGACAATCAGATGGCGAATAACCAGTCTCCATTCCATCTCCCACTGCCAGCTATTTCATGGACAGGAGAGAAGAGGGCAAAATAGATGTAAACAACAGGAAACAAGAAGGGTGCCAGACAATATGGAAGCATCGCTGTCCTCAACTAAAAACCTGGCAGAACATCTCTCCCTTGCAGGCCCTGCAGAATTACATCAGATCCCGCAGGGCCCTGATGGAATTTGGCAGAGAGTTCTACCAGGTTGGGGCCAGGACCAAAAAGGCCCTGGCCCTGATCGAGGACAGCCGGATGTCTTTAGGGCCGGGGATCACCAGCAGATTGCTGTCTAAGGAACCTAGGGCGCTCCTGGGGATAAAACGGAGGAGACGGTCCCATAGATACGTTGGTCCCTGACTGCTCGAGGCCTTATAGGTCAATACCAAAACCTTGAACTTGACTCGGTATTCCACTGGGAGCCAGTGTAGCTGGTGCAGCACTGGATGTATATGTGCCGTCTGTGATGTTCCCGTCAGGACTTGCACCACCACATTCGGGGCCAGTTGGATCTCTTAAAAGTATAACTGTCAGTTTCCTTGAAGTTTCTAGCCTTTCACTCATAAGAGAGAGGGTGAGTTCTGGGGTGGGGGGGAAGGCCCTGGCTTGAGAATATTCTTGTAGCAGGCTTCTGGTTGCAGGCACCATGGGTTAGATCTTCCTGTGGGTGTTCAGGGGTGGGCCATTGTTTATGTTCTGGGTGATTGAGCCAAGGGCTTCTGCTGCAGCTTGCTGCCGCTAGGAAATTAACTGACCTTCCAGCCTGGTGGTATAACATACCTTTTGAGTCTGTGGTTATAATCATATGATCAGCATTAAGAAATGAACCAGAAAATTTGGGAAGGGAGGAGGGGGGAATGGGCCTGAGGTTCTCAGGAAAACTGGTGTGATATGTAGGGGTGGAGAGAGCAGTTGAAGCATTTTGTGGTGATTTGGGGAGCTTTAAAACTCTAGTGAGTTTTACTATCTCAAGAACGGGTTTTATTTTTTGTTTACAGTTGCATGTCAAAAGCAGAGTGTTTTGTGTATGTGTGTGCTTTGCTTTAATGAGGAGTATTTGAGTGAGTCTTGTTCGGGAAGAGTGAGCAGACGGGAGAACTGTAAAAAGGAATCTGGTTCTGTAGTGCTTCTTCTTCTGTTTCAAGTAAACAGTCTTTTGTGCCCTCCCTTCTTTCCCCTTCCTCCACCCCCACCTCCTTTTATTCAACACAGCTCATGTGTTTTCTATTTAAGGGCTGCAGCGTGAGGCAAATATGATTGGCGTCCGCAGCCCCCTTTTGACTTTCTGCTCGAGCCTGTAAGAGCAAAGTAGGAGTGCAGCCTATAAGGGGGAGAAATTGTGGACTTTCACATTTACTGAGGCAGCCCTTGGAGATCTTTTCTCTCCCCCCTCTTTTTTTAGAAGACTGGTTGTGTGGCTGGGATGGATTTTTCTCTCTGAATGGGAACAAGGATGGTGTGGAAACCATGTTGGGACGAGGTTTTGTTTTCAAGCTCCATCCTGCAACTATGGGTTTTAATTAACAATATACTGTTGCTGGTAGATTTTTTTTTTCTTCCCTTCCTTCTCTCCAATGTTCCTCTGTGCTGCTGAGCTGTGGGCCAGAGGAAGCTTCTTCTATATGGCCAGCCATTTGGGGATATGTCGCGAGCCAAAGTTGTTGTGTTCTGATTGGCTTGGCATTGGTGACAAATTGGCCTATCGTGAGTCAGATGGACAGAGGTTGCTCTCGAGGAGCCATGGCTGGAAGCTGGCTCACAGCTTGCTTTTTCCCTTCCCCAGGTGCTGACGCTAGCTCTGAACCCATGATCCTGGAGCAGTATGTGGTGGTGTCTAACTATGAAAAACAGGAGAACTCCGAGATTAGCCTGCAGGCTGGAGAGGTTGTGGATGTAATAGAGAAGAATGAAAGTGGTAAGTCTTTTTTTCCCCTTTTCAAACTGTATATTTTAAAAAGTCTTCTGTTTCTTTCTCTCTCCGTCTCCCTTATGCATCTATGTATTCCATCTGGTATAGTGTCAGACCCAGGAGGTGGAGACTAATACCCCCCCACACACCTCCCTTGTTGGTTTGGGCTTTTGGCCAAAATATTGCCTTCTGCTGTAAGAATGTCTCTTTAAGCTTGTACATTAATTACCCAATATACATTAATGGAAAACTTTGGGGTTGTGAGGGGAGGGGTGTGTTCAGAGGGTATGTTCTGTGTTTGTTAGAATGATATAGTTGCTGTGCTGGAAAAGATCTCAGTATTTCCATTACTTACCACTATTTTGAAAGATTTATTGTATGAGCTGTAAAACTTCACTCTGGGGATTAAAACTTGGCATGGCAGTTCAACCTTTAGCTTATCCACTAAGGACTGGGGAGATATGGGTCTATATAGATTTAAAGCGCTTTTAAGGTAGATGTGTATGTGTGTTGCTTTTAACTGATCAGATCAATTGATTCTGAGCTACTATAAATTTTCAATGAAGCAATTAATTCTGAGTGGCTTTCTAAAATGAATATGTTTCAGTTGGCTAATTGCATCCGATTCCACAATGATGCAAGTATCTAAAATGTTTAAAACAGCATCATAAGAGCCAGATTACTTGTTGGAAAGAGACAGCTCTACTTTTAGAATCCACACTTCCAATTTGTGATAAATTATACTGACAAAATTTTCAAACGAAGTCACTGGGAGGTATATGTTTTAAAGTGCACGTTTTTAATTTATGTTTTTTAAGCCCTAGTTGGGATCCTCTCCAAGGGAGAAAAACATTGAATTTCCTTCTTGGGAAATCTTCAGATTTGTTTATAACAAATAAAAGGGGTGGGTAAATACTAACTTTTCCAACATACCGTAGTTAAACCAGTTTATCCAAACTACAACACACACCCCCCACAGACTTTAATTCCCTGCTTTATATATGCATATATAAGCATTTCTCAAATGGAGTTAAGTTTGTTAAGCCTGTGCTGTGTTTTTATTTCAGTCTCTTCTTCCAGCTTGCATGCATGTGTGCATTCCTGTGTAAAGGTAGTGGTGATTGCTGCTAAGACTGTCCTTTTTGCATCTGGCAGTTTCATTGCAACTGAGAACTTGCATGTATGCCATATTGCTTAGAACTGAAAATGAAGTTTTAGGGAATGCGAACAAATAAGACTGTATTATATTTACTGGAAAACTTCAAAATTAGTAATGTACCTCAATGGCTAGCTTGTTTTTAACTGCAGTAGTGGTTCTGTAAGGATACAAACTTCTTTAAGGACACAAGTCTGAAACCAAATTATTGAGTGGAACCTGCCCTCTTCATATAATGATATATACATTAAAAATTCCTTTATTTTCATTGATCAAAATACACTCTGGTATAGTTCTGAGGTTCTCTTAGTTCTTTGTTGAAAGTTCATGAACTCCTTATTGTTAGAATTCTGGGTGGACAGCTTGATGATATCATGTAAATTTAGCAATAACGGGTGATTCTTAGTCTGCTGGCACTGTTAATTGCAGTGAGGCCAAAGTAGTTGTCTACTGAATGAGTGAGAACTACCATGTCAAGTGCTTGACCTGTTCAGAACAGTAATAAAGTGCTTGGATAGTTTGTGCTAGTAAGATGCACCTACAAAATAAAACCTCTTGGCTATAGAGTATATTCTTACAAGTACTGTAGAACTGAAATAAGTGGCTTCCATTATTTTCTATAACAGATTTCATTCCAGAATAAAACATACTGATAATTACTAGGAAACTAAAGGTGCAGTCCTGAAGACACTTTCCTGTTCTTAAGTCCCACTGAATAACATGGGACTGACTTCTGACTGAACCTGTTTAGGATTAATTCCTAGCATTACACATGACACAGAAGTAATTTGGTTAAAGACTCTAATCTACATAATATAGTGAAGGTGGGGGAAGGTGAAGTGGCAGTAGGGTTGCCAACTCTGGGTTGGGAAATTCCTGGAATTAGTAGGCACATTGATGAACAAAACCTATTGAGGCAGACTCAGCATGTGTTCTGTAAGGTAAGATCTTGTCTCACTAACCTGTTAGTGTTTTTTGAGGGAGTGAACAAACATGTGGACAAGGGGGACCCAATAGATGTTGTTTACCTTAAAGTTCCTCATCAAAGGCTCCTAAGTAAGCTCAGTAGTCATGGGATAAAAGGACAAGTACACTTGTGGATCAAAAACTGGCTAATTAATAGGAAACAGAGAGTGAGTATAAATGGGAAATTTTTGCAGTGGAGGGTGGTAAGCAGTGGGGTACCACAGGGATCAGTACTCGGTCCGATGCTTTTTAATTTGTTTATTAATGATTTAGAGTTGGGAGTAAGCAGTCAAGTGGCTAAATTTGCAGATGACATGAAGTTGTTCAGGGTGGTGAGAACCAGGGAGGATTGTGAGGCACTCCAAAGGGATCTGTCGAGGATGGGCGAGTGGGTGTCAATGGGGCAAATGTGGTTCAGTGTGGCCAAGTGCAAAGTGATGCACATTGCAGCCAAAAATCCTAACTATAAATATACATTGATGGGGCCCGGACTGGCAGAGACTGACCAAGAGAGAGATCTTGGAGTTGTAGTAGATAACTCAATGAAAATGTCGAGACAGTGTGTGACTGCAATAAAAAAGGCCAACACTATGCTGGGGATTATTAGGAAGGGTATTGAAAACAAAACAGCCAGTATCATAATGCCCCTGTATAAATCAATGGTGCAATCTCATTTGGAGTACTGTGTACAGTTCTGGTCACCACACCTCAAAAAGGATATTATAGCATTGGAAAAAGTGCAGAAAAGGGCAACTAGAATGATAAAAGGGTTGCAACACTTTCCCTATGAAGAAAGGTTAAAACACTTGGGGCTCTTTAGCTTGGAGAAACAACGGGGTGACATGATCAAAGTTTACAAGATTATGCATGGGATAGAGCAGGTTGAGAAAGAAGTACTTTTCTCCGTTTCTCACAATACAAGAATTCGTGGGCACTCAATGAAATTGCTGAGCTGTTGGGTTAGAACAGATAAAAGGAAGCACTTCTTCACCAAAAGAGTGATTAACACATGGAATCCACTGCCACAGGAGGTGGCGGCGGCTACAAGCATGGACAGCTTCAAGTGGGAATTAGATAAGCATATGGAGCAGAGGTCCATCATTGGCTATTAGCCACAAGGTATAGATAGAAACTCTCAGGCTGGGTCAAGTGATGCTCTGTATTCTTGGTGCTTGGGGGGCCAACAGTGGGAGGGCTTCTAGTGTCCTGGCCCCACTGCTGGACCTCTTGATGGCACCTGGTATCTTTGGCCACTGTGTGGCAGAGTGTTGGACTAGATGGGCCATTGGCCTGATACAACATTGACTTCTCTTATGTTCTTATGTCCTTATGAGATTTAGGGTGGAGTCAGGGAGGGTACAGAACTCAGCAGGGATGTGATACCATAGAGTTCATCCCCCAAAACTTTCATAGTTTCCAGGGGAATTGAACTCTGAAGTCTGGAGATCAGTTGTAATTATGGAAGATCTCCAGGCCCCACCTGAAAGTTGGCACCCTTAAGTGACAGTAAAGTGAGGCTTATGATAGTTGAAGGAAGGCTTTATTACAGAACCAGTCTTTCAAGGGGCAGTAGGTTGATGAATAGAGAGTCCTGATCCAGACAGAGGGAGAACCATAATGGAAGCTGAAATTATGAGGAGTCAGTGAGCTGATTACATATGAACTGGTATGTAATGGAAGAATAAACAAAGGAAAAGCTACGCATTGCTTTCCTTAAAAACAAAGGAAAATGATGTGGTACTGATTGTTGGAAGTGAAGGACTTTGTGCCATCTCTTTGCCTCAGATTCCAGAGGAAGGCTACAAGAGAGTTATAGTTATAGGCAGGACACTGACCACCCTTGCTTTACTACTCTTTGATGTGTAGATTGTTACTCTTAGGGAAAACGTCCTTCCTTCTGGTCACGCTCTGGCCACTTCCACACTGTCACTTTTGACACTCGGTTGTCCCCCCCCCTCAATTTCTCTAGTAGTCCCAGAGGGAGCAAAAAACACATGTAGAAAGGGGGGGGGACCAAAGCAATAGGGAAAAACGAGTGACAAAACTGACAGTGCAGAAGTGGCCTCTCTCTCCACACACAATGCCATGATTCTCCATCTTGGCACCATGAGAGCAGGATCTAGCTAGTTGGACTAGATTAGAGAATTGATCTCTTCATTATCCTAGTTAAGGAGTTCTGATAGTAAGGAGCTCTTATTAGTTTGAAAAGATACAAGAGGCTCCGTGTGTAAGTTTATTTTTCTCACTGGCACACACACTGACCAGATGGCTCTGCTGCATTTTAAGCCATTGAGCACTCTGCTACCCTACTAAAATCCAAACACCAATGGGAAAGAATAGAGATTATAGCAACAGCTAAGAAGCATCACTTTTAAATACTAGACATCTGGCAGCCAACTAGGCATTTCCAGTGGACCTCTCTTTCCTCCTTGATGGATTCTTCCTGTGCTGGTTATTTGGGTTGAAGAATAACAAGCAGTGGAGGGCTCCAGAGCATCTGGATTCTTGACCTAAAGAGTTTTGGCCTGGGGCTTTTGTAGGCCACGACTGTTCTTATGGCATGAAATGGCACATGTTGTGAGAAGAGCATCAAGGTAGCACCTCCTGCAGTGAGGTAAATGGTTGTCTATGATTTATGCTTTCACAACTTTGCCTCTGCTGTAAAGGAGAGTAGATATGCCAAGTTTCCCAGGCATTGCTCCCCAGATGGTATCTGTCCCTCCCCCAGTCTGCAGATGAGGTACACCTTCGTGGATTTGCTGCTTGTCCTTAACTAGAGCACACACTAGAATCTGACAAAGGAAAGCTTATACACAGGAAATCTTGTTGATCTCTTAAGTGCTATTGGATTCTATTCCAGCTGTTCTACTGTAGACCGTCATGGCTAATGTCACAGCTCAGGTGGGGTGTCACCTGATGCTGCCACCACTCTGGTTTTAGGTTACCTTGAGAAGGCCCAGAGCACCATCCCAAGACCTTCAGACCTCCCTTATTTGGCCGAATAATAGGCGTAAGGACCAGGCAGAGTAAACAACAAATAAAAGGTTTATTTGTACAGGAGGTCAGTCAGATATGGGGACAAATGAGGTGCAAGAACAATAGCAATAAGTGGGTGAAGAGAAAAGAAACCTAATGCCCTAATGCCACTAGACTCACAGTCCCTAGCTCACTGTCTCAGTTGGGCCTGAGTCCACTCACCCTTCCTCTCCGGGTGAGGGTCTCTCCCAGCAGTAGCCTTCCTTCTGGCCCTGCTCTCTTGGAAGAGAGAACAGCTCTTCTTCTGTACCAGCTCTTTTATTATAAGTCCCCTTTCTCTGTAATTGGCTAAAATTGGCACCAAAACCTCTCAGGGGTTTCTGGGAGTTATAGGCCTGGCCTCCTCCCACTGCTACTCAGGCTCCCTGGGCCTGCTAGGCCTTTGCCTGCACAGCCCAGATCATGACACCCCCCACCAGACCAAATCATGGGGTCCATCCCCGGATCCCCATTGATGCTGTCTGCACTCGGGATTTGGGCTGTGCTTTGCCCTTTCAACTCAATCAACAGTAACATATAAACACAGTAGTAAGTATTAACAAATGAACCACAGATGAGATTACTCCTCATTGCAGACCCTCCTGGGAGCCACTAGGCCTCCCCAAAGACTATAGTCCGCACTACAGGCCCATGATCATGACAGCTACCCTCTGAAACTAATGTGGCAGTGGTGGTGGAAAGTGCCATGAAGTCACAGCTGACTTGTGGTGAGCCCATGGGGTTTTCAAGGCAAGAGACGTTCAGAGGTGGTTTGCCATTGCCTGCCTCCATGTCATGTCCTTGGTATTCATTGAAGGTCTCCCATCCAAATGCTAGCCAGAGCTGACCCTACTTAGCTTCTGAGGTCTGATAGCTATCCTGAGCTATGTAGGTCAGGGCCTGGAACTAATAGATACACTGTTTGTTTAAATATTTATGTTTTTTCCTCCCCAGCGAGGACCCAAAGCCCTTTACAACATCATTCTCCTTACCTCCATTTTATCCTCATAACAACCCAGTGGGTTAGGTTAGGCTGAGAGTGTGTGACTGGCCCAACGTTACCCAGCGAGCTTCCATGGCAGAGTGGGGATTTGAAACTGGGTGTTACAGATCCCAATTTGACGCTCTAACTAAACCATGCTGACTTTTATACTGTCTTTCCACTCGAGTTGTGTCAGCTAATGCAGGTACCTAAAATGGTAATAGACTTTAAAATATGAAATACACTCTCAGTTTATTTCAAGTACCAATTTAAGCTTAAAATCTACCTGGTTTTGGCTTTCTGTGTGGTAGCAACCTGAACGAGGATAGGTGGATCTATTTTTAAACAACAGTGGAGTATATAGGTGAGGGTGCTAAACGCTGCACTCTCTCATACCTCACTCGGATACTTGAAAAGTTTTTCTGCCAGCCAGGTTAACATCTGACATTAGAGCCTGACTGGGAGAAAAATGCTTCAAGCGTAGCAAAGTGGAATATGTGCTTTTTACCTAGAGACTGGTTTTGTTTAAAAGTTCTTTCCAAGGATCCTCTACTAAGGGACAGAGGAAAAGCTTGCTTGCATACCAATTCCCCCTCTGTGCAAGTGATCATATTTATTGCCCATTAAAAAAAATTAGAACATCTTCTCTTACGTATCTGAAATTTAGTAGAGTCTTTCTTGGGTGAGGGGTTCGTTGTCTGAGAATTCCATCCTAATTGGATGGAAATGAAAAGATATAGCTACAACCAATCCTTACTGATTAAAAGAACAGGTGTGATGACTACAATAATGAAAACAAACATGGAGGACTAATGCTAACCAGCTATTTGTGTGCATCCTTTATTCTTTGTGCAGCATCCGTCCTTCAGGTTGCTTTTATTGTAGTGCAAATGATTGAGCCTTTTGAAGAAAGAGACGAGAGTAAGCACTAAGTTTGAGCTTCTTGTCAAGTTTTACTTGGATGTAGCTTGAAATGGTCAAGTTATAAATTGTGGCAAGGCTGTCTGTCATGGAAACCTTGATACTGTTAAATATAATCTTCTCTTGGGCTTTGCCCGTTATCCCAGTGATGCAGGGAAAGGAGGAGAGCACCAAGGGGGCCGCTTCCTTCCCCCTCCCCATTAGATCTGTGCTTGCAGTGGTGAGAGGATGAGATAGCAGTATTATCTTGGCTGAATTACCCTGTAGTTATTGTGTAAATGCTAACTTATATCTGACCCCAAGAGAGGTCTGCATTTTTGAAGGAAAATGGCACTCTGCCTTTGGCAGGAAGTGGTGGATTTCAATCCCTCCCTTCCCAAGATTATCATTCTGGCTACAGAATGTTGTCTTTTGAGAGCATTTGACTTTCTTATTAAAGTCATGGCAACTGAAGGCTTAACATATTTAAGTATCTCCAACAAAGCAAATGGATTTATGTTCTCCAAAACTATGTGTTTTGTTTTGTTGCAACATAGGTCTCTGTGTGACTTTTCATATGCATAACTACCAGGTATCTTTTAAGAAGAGCAAATGTGTTGAGACAAAACAGAATCGTGGATCAACTTGCCCCTAGTTGCTCAGCCTGTAGCCACTTGATAAGCAGCCTGACAGACTCTGTCCATGTAACGCAGTGCCTCCAGCTTAGGCAGCTGCTCAGTCATGGAAACTGTTGTTGCTAAATTGCCAGTTGCTGTCTCATCTTGGGTCTCTTTAACCATTCTAGCTTTTCAGGTGCAACTAACTTTTGGATGGCCAGCAATCTCTTTGGCAGCTAGCATCAATTTATAGAAAGATTTTATGAAAGAGCTAGTTGATTCTATAGCAGTCTTTGGTGGATGAGGTGCTTTCTCCCTCTGCCTGTATATGTCGTAGGCCTAAAAATGATGACTGCAGAACTGACTCTTGATTTGTTGCTCTTGAGGCTGTTGCATCAAAAGGAACTAAATTCTTAACAGTTTTGCTTTGTTTCTGGAAATATGGTTTAGGAATCATAGTCCCCTCTCCCCATCCCTTAATCCAGCTGTGTTCTATAAGCATTCCTTGGATCCAATTCACCATGCTGAAGCTACAAAAAGGATGCCTTCATACCCTGACCTGGATAGCCCAGGCAAGCCTGATCTTGTCAGATCTTGGAAGCTAAGCAGGGCCAATTCTGGCAAGTACTTGGAAGGGTGATCTCCAAGGAATACCGGAGGCAGGACGCAGAGGCAGGCTAATCAAGCCACCTCTCTGAAAAATGGCCAAGCCCTCAGTAGGGATTGCCAGACGTTGCCATGACTTCCAGACGAGCATACGAAAACATGCACAAACACACACACACAATTTTTTTTTAAAGGAGGCCTTCATTTTTTTGCATTACCAGTAGTTCTATGACTTCCTTCTCATATCCATGCATGAAATCAATAAATGATTCCCTGACATCCAGAGGGCAGATTTGTCCATTTTCTACCTTCATTTTTTGCTGCTTTGATCTTACCTAGGTTGCAGTTACACGTGCCAGGAATAACCGGGGGGGGGGGAGCAAGGCTATCTCTTCCGGAGGCATTTGACCCACAGTTGCACAATCACACCTCCCTTTGAAGCTGTGGGCGCAATCCGTCAGTGTGTGATCAGACGTAACTGCGGGTAAGTCAGGGGTTTTTTGTGCCATTCCCCCCCATGTGCTTAAACGAGGGAATCGCACCTCCGCACTGAGGACTGCCTATGGAGTTTGTGATGATGCGCATACTGTGAAGGTGGGGAAAAACAACAGCACGGAGTCAGGATGGCCTGATCAGACCATCCTGACACCATGAGAGCGCGCTGAAGCGATGGGAAAGTCCGTCCATGGCCTGTCGCAACCCATTTACTACCTGGTTTTCCTCAGTGTCTTTTAACTCTGCTTCTGCGGCACAGCAGAACAGGTTGCTAACAGCTGCAGGGCGCTTCCCAGATGTTGTCTGATTGCGCCCTTTAAATTCGCACCTATGTCGGGTCTAATTCTGCATGTGATCACAGCCCCAGTCTCTTGCAGTCTTCCTACAACTAACAATTTGCCCTATCTGAGCAAACATATCGAGAGAGCGGTGGCATTACAGTTGCAGGGCTTTCTGGATGACGCTTCCATCCTAGATCCTTTCCAGTCCGGCTTCCGTCCAGGGCATGGAACGGAGATGGTACTGGTCGCTCTGACTGACGACCTCCATAGGCATTTGGATCGGGGTGGTGTGGCAGCACTGTTGTTATTAGATCTGTCGGCCGCATTTGATACGGTCGACCACCAGTTGCTGACCCACCGCCTCGCCGACGTGGGGATTCATGGACTTGCCCTTCAATGGCTTGCCTCTTTCCTGCAAGGTCGAGGACAAAGGGTGGTGATAGGGGAACAGCAGTCCCAGAGACACCCCCTTGAATGTGGGGTGCCCCAAGGGGCTGTATTATCCCCGATGTTGTTTAACATCTACATGTGCCCCCTTGCCCAGATTGCCCGGAGGTTTGGGCTTGGGTGTCATCAATATGCGGATGACACCCAGCTCTATCTGATGTTGGGCGGCCAGTCAAACTCCAGCTCAGAAGATCTGCACCGGGCATTGCAAGCCGTGGCTGGTTGGCTCTGACTGAGTCGGCTGAGGCTGAACCCGGCAAAGACAGAGGTCGTGGGTTTGGGTCATTGTGGTTTGGGGTTGGGGCTCCCACTCCCGACCTTTGAGTGGGCGCCCTTGGTGCCAGCGTCGGAAGTTATGAGTTTGGGGGTGCTCCTGGACTCCACATTATCTATGGAGGCCCAGGTAGCAGCCACTGCCAGGGCGGCCTTCTACTATCTTCGGCTGGCTCGGCAGTTGGTTCCCTTTCTCGACCACAATGACCTAGCCACAGTGATCCATGCGACGGTCACCTCGAGGCTAGACCATTGTAATGCTCTCTACATGGGGCTGCCTTTGTTGCAAATCCGGAAGCTGCAGCTGGTGCAGAATGCTGCAGCCAGGATGTTGATGGGCTTTCCTAGGGGGGCACACATCCAGCCTGTGCTGAAAGCGCTGCACTGGCTGCCGATAGCATACCGGATTCGCTTCAAAGTGCTGCTTCTTACCTTTAAAGCCCTAGATGGCCAGGGTCCGACATACCTACGGAACCGCCTTTCCCCATATGTTCCCCAACAAGCACTACGGTCCGGGACTAAACATCTCCTGGTGGTTCCAGGTCCCAAAGAGGCCAGACTAGCGGCGACTAGGGCTAGAGCTTTTTCGGTGGCGGCTCCTACCTGGTGGAATGAGCTCCCAGAGGAGATCCGGGCCCTGTGGGACCTTGCACAGTTCCGCAGGGCCTGCAAGACGGAGCTCTTCTGCCAGGCGTTTGAGTAGGAGCCGCCACAACTGTTACCATCTGTCCTAGCCCTTATTACCAACTCGCCGTGAGTGCAAAAATGGTGGTACTGCGTGGAGCTGTGGCCACTAAGGATACCATCCTGGTGACATCGGTTCCCTTGTTAGTTGTTGTGGAGAGCGCTTATGTTGCACTGAATGTTTTTAAAATGCAGTTTTAATGTTTTATGTATTGGGCATTGGCCCCATCTGTACGCTGCCCTGAGCCCGTTTGCGGGGAAGGCGGGTTATAAATTTAAATAAGTAAGTAAATAAATAATGGTCAGTTATCTAAGACAGTATTTCAAAGATGACCACCTGGTTATTCTTGTGAGTTCCTCTGCTTGTACCTAGAATTACTCTGCATGTATTTAATTCTCTTGTAAGGTGCTATGCTATACATCTTTCAGGAATACCATGAATTCTCAATTAAGCAAACTGGGAAAGTGGTCATGTCAGGGTATCTTTCTGTGGCTTGCACCAGGTCTTAAATTCTTCAAGTTCTTTGTGGTTGATGCTACATAAGCCTTTTTCAATTTTTTAAAAATAACTATACTGTACTGTTGATTAGCCTGTTAAGAATTCAGGCTAACTGTGGAGGTAAAGGGATTTGGACCACCCCAGTGCCTTTTGGAAGAGTTGTTTTTCTATTTTGGCTGGTTATTGCCTGGCAGCGTAGAGTGCCAATAGGATAAAGCAATACTGTAATCACATCTGGGGGTGAAATGGTTGGTGCCAGTCGCTAGGTAACT
>NW_015172003.1:1773531-1885050 GCF_001447785.1 Gekko japonicus | reverse complement strand
CTGGCAAAGTTACAGTTTGATCAATGTGGCAAGCTCCCTTGGCTTGTGCCAGAGGATTAGTTGAAAAGTGGTGATTGAAAAGTAAAGAATGTTTTAATGTTCCTATTAGGAATAGCCCAGCTAGAGTTAACTCTTTCCTCCCTTTCTATTTGTCAGTTTCCCTCTATATGATCAATAAGGAGATCAAGAGATGGAAAGAGCTCTGTTCCAGCTATGACTTATACTGTAGGGTAGGGGCCTGAAAGCTGATACATCTCATATGATCAAAACTTCAGAAAAATACTTTCCCTGCTGCCATTCCAATTGGAGGGGGAAACTGGAGAAGAGGACATGAGATATTAAATAGCCCATTGAGAATAATGTGGTGTCAGCATAACCTGGGCTTGCCCAAATTGCTTCCCCTCACTCAGACACACAGCTCCACCACAAATAGAAGTCACACATCCAAGCCTCTCACACTAAACAGCTGTCTGTTCCCCAAAGCATATAATAGACCTTAAAAAAGTAATGCTGTCTTGCTCGCAGCAAAGTGGTACTACTTAGAAATTTTCATAAAACTGAAAGTGGTGGCAGTGCTGGTGTTACATTACTGCTCTGCAATGTTACCTTGTTCCCTGATCATCTTTAACAGATGATTAAGATGTTGTTTACTCCATTTTATTTGTGCTTTAAAGCAGAACTGTTAGAATTAGTCAAAGAAGCAAATCTGCTAACCAACTGTAATGAAATTGTATGGGTTGGAAATCAGTTTAAGGGCTGATCCCTTACGCACACACCCACACAAACCGCTAAGCTGTGGCTTCCAAAACTTGGGATGGGAGGAAAGTCTGGGCTGCTCCTTTGTGAGACAAATGCTTCTCCTTAATAGTCCAAAGCAGGTAAATTTTTGAATTGTGCATTGAACCTACATGGAAGACTGAAGTAGCATACAGGGATTTTGAAGCTTTGTTTAAGTCACTAAACCTT
Organism: Gekko japonicus; assembly: GCF_001447785.1. Classification (NCBI taxonomy): domain Eukaryota; kingdom Metazoa; phylum Chordata; class Lepidosauria; order Squamata; family Gekkonidae; genus Gekko; species Gekko japonicus. The sequence goes on along the minus strand of NW_015172003.1, from coordinate 1,884,084 downwards.
TACAAGCCCAGTAAATGGTCTGAGGATATCTGTGGCTGCAACACTGCTAAACCAAAGCAGTATGGATCTGATCGGAAGTGTGGATTGGAGACCCCTGTACAAGAAAGATAAACATATATTTTAAAGGCAAGAAATAATGTATTATTTAAGTAGGAAAGTAGCTTGGTTCCTCCTTGGCCAAAATTGAAGGTGTTTGTAAAGAAAAGAAATGTCATGACAGTCAATAATCAATGGAACATATAGAAAATAAAGTAAGCACAGAAGAAGCAAAAGCTGAGAATGAACTTCACCTATATGTGCTGGACTGTTGTGCTGTATACATACCATTTCTCAGTGAATTCTATATTAATCCAATGGCAGCATTGTGACGGCTGACAGAATACTAGAATTTTGACCATGACTAGATTCACAAGGAGTAATTTACAGAAGCATAATTACACCCTCCTAAGCCCATTGACTTCAGTGGGTTTAGATGAGAAATGGGTAACAGCTTATGTTTTGTAAGACTAACGGTAGTCCTACCTACAATTTATTAGTCCACCTATCCAGGCATAACTGCATTAGTCATTGGTGGTGTGTCAATGGCCTGAATCAGGTGAGAGTAGAACGGGATGCCCAATTTGGCTAATAAAATCTTCTTTGCCTGGTTACCATGGAAGCGATTCTTTCTTGACATGGGCTGTCAAATTAGTAGCTCCTTAACAGAGAGAAGTAATCTTAGGGTGTTAATAAGTGGTAGAGCATAATTACTTGGAAAATTAGCTATTTTGGGCTTCCGGTTTTGGCGCTTTAAACAATGGCGGTGTCTCTTGGTTCCTCCGAGAGACGTGTGCCATGAATCGGGGATTAGGAGGGAGCGTGATTGTGCACGCTCCCCCATAGAGCCCATAGACAATGGGCTTCTAGCCAGGGGGCTTTGGAGAGCCCTACCTCCGGCTGGCAGCCGGTACAGGGGGGCTACTCTCTGCCCTGAAGGTCCTGCCCTGATTCCCAGTACTGGATTAAAAGCGACCACCGGGACAAACATTTGGAGGTTTAGCGATTTTCTCTGCCTGGCCGTCTTAGGACCTGGTAGATGGATTCAAGGATTGATGAGTGAGTTGCCATTGAAACGAGACACTAAAGCCTAGACGTTAAGTCCTTCTACTATAAGCGTATAAACGGAGGGGGGGAGGGGACGCCCTATCTCCCGACATTTTAAGCAAATGTGAAAGCAAGGATGGAGGGACTGATCAAATTGTGGCAATGAACTGTAGCGGAGAGTTTTTCTGAAAGAAAGCTGAGCATTTAAACAGACCTTAGAGACTTTGGCATTCTTTCTCGGCTGATGTAAACATCCCCAAAAATGGCAACGAGAGGCGAAGAGGGAGGCGGGATCAATGCTTTCTTCAGGAAGGAGAACAGTGGAAAGTTAGGTCATGTGACCTAACCATAGACTCTGTTTTTAAAGTGAATCGTGGGTCCTCTGGTGGCTAAAGTGAGAAGCGACCTGGATCTGTACTAAAAGCAGCTACACTTTTAAAGGGACAGTACGTTAATCATAGAGACGTATGAATGGTAAGGAGACTCTAAAGTTTAGTTCTTTGTGGCTGGATTGGCAAGCTGATCGAAAAGTGGTTTTCTGGAGTAAAGGGCTCGCTACCCCAACTTTACAAGATCTGCTTGCTAAGAGAAAGGTTGGAATCTCCAATGAGCATGTTGTTAATGCAACAAAAGGAAAGACTCTTTTGATTGAAGACGTTTAAGGAAGCGAAGATGTCCCTGGAAAAAAGGAACTTGGTTTATATCATGAATGGACAGATCCGAACTTATAAAAACTAAAAGATAATTGAAGAAAGAAGATACATCGAAGACAGAAGAAGAAAAATGTGTTGTAATGTTCTTACTGAGGGAACATTGGTTTTAAAGATCTTGTCTGGGGGGGGGGAAGTAAAGCGTGAAAGAAGATGCTAATTTTTTCTTAAGGGCTGTGATTATGTGTGTTATAGCTTTGGAATTACTCTCTGTTTAGTCAGATAAGCTGGTTTTGTCAGCAGAAGCGATGACTGGCGGGCACTCTTCATATTTGAAAGTAACTGTATAAGAGTAACAACTATGTTTTAAGCATTGTAAAACCTCCATTCTTGGGTTTTTAGTTAGGTTCTTTTTACTTTCTCCTATAGATTGTAGATTCTCCCTCCCCAATTTCTGTTGTAGTTTTATAGAAATGCAAATAAAAAATTCCCCTTCGGGGGGCCAAAAAATAAATAAATAAGAAAATTAGCTATTTTGTGTAACAGAAGCAATAAGAGGTTCCATTGTAAGACTTTTTTTACTTTCCTTCTGCTTTTAAACCAAGGTTGTGACTTTTCATCTTGGTACAGTAGTTTCAAACACTTCCAGAATCAAAAACAGCTGAATGGACTCAGGTGGGAACAAGTATAGACTTCATCATCCTGTTCTTTAAGATCTGGATAGAGGAGGCAACCAAGTAGACTACTGTTAAGGAATATGGACAGATGCCAAGCTGAGTGAGCTTAGCTCTCACAATTAGTCTATGTAGAATTGCCTTATATGGAACCCCATGACATCCTTCAATAAGAATTAAGAGGCTTTGTTCCTGCAAGGCTCTGCAGAATTCAGATGCTTGCTTATGTTTCCTGCAACACTCCAAGGAACTTCTGCCTCTTGCTAATTGAGAGAGTTAAGCCTTCTTGAGGAGAGCCATCATTAGGAGCTTCTAAGCTGCATTTATCATCTTGGACCCTAACTTCATGTACAGGGCTGGTACTTCCATAAGGCAAGGTTAGGCAATTGCCTGGGGCATCATGTGGGAAGGGCACCCTGCTGGCCTGCCGCCCCACCCCTCCAAAAGCCCTGCTAGGCTGCTCTGCTCGTCGCCCTGTGCTCGTCATGGAACTGAAGCGGCAATCTGAGCGTGTGCACATTGCCGCCTGCTGTCCATCTCAGTCCGCTGCTGCTCTCCTTCGCCTCCTGCCCACCGCTCCCCAGAACACAAAGTTGTGCCCCCTGGAAAGGTAGGTTTGGTGGTCCATGAGGGCAGTGGGTGCCAGTGGGCAAGCGGGTGCTCTTTAAGGGGGGAGGGTGGCAGGCACCAGGCTGTGAGCAGCGAGTGCCTCGTCGTGGAGCTCTGCACGTCGCGCCTCCAGGACACTGGGCTGCTCGGGTTGGGGCCACTGGAGCTGGTGGAAAATTCTGTGCATGTTGGGGGGCGGGATTTGGAACAGCTGTTGCCTGTCACTGCTGTCTGGACTGCTTGCACGGTGGGGGGGGCTCCAAGACAGAAGCGGTCGCTCCAGCCCCCTCCAGGGAAAGACGGGAGACCTTCCCCCCCAAGCTGATCCAAGGGTAGATCTTTGCAAGGGGAGCAGGCGAAGTCCCCTGAAGAAGCATGCAAGAGAGCCCACGCTCTTTTGACTCCCTCCCCCAGGGAAGAAGCTTTTGCAGAAAGGAGGAGGGAAAAACACAAGCTTTTTGCAGCTTCCCCCCCTAACACAATTGCACTTAGCAATGCCTTTTGTGCTCAGTAGGCATCAGTAGGTGATTTGTCAAATGGCAGCAGAGCATGGGTGCTTGGGTGGGATACAGGTGGATCAGGCACATGGGGCCAGGCGAGTGAAGTCGCGAAGGTTCCACTCGTGCTTTAGGGGACGGAGGGAGGAGCTGCAGCTGGGGTGTGTGTGTGTAGAGAAGCTGCCATGCAAAAAGCAGGCGGAGATGGTAAAGGAGACCAGGAGCCTGTCTTGCAACTCACAACGGATGGCGGGTAAAGGCTGCAGCACGTCCGGGGAGGGAGATTGCTAGCTGTGTGTGGATTCCATGCCTGTCCCTTTAAGAGCTGCCTGCTAGCTGTGTGTGGACTCCGCGCCTGTCCCTTTAACAGCTGCCTATGGGCCGGAGGGAACTCAAGAGGTTCTTCCTACCTTCTGCCACAGTGAAAGGCTTGCCAGGTGGGAAAAGCGGCCTTGTTCCTCCCCCGTTCCTCCCCCTCTACTGAGGGTCAAGTACACCCCCATGAATCTGGCGGACTGGGAATAGGCGCAGGACTGTGAAAAGGAAGTACACGCAGCCCAACCGGATTAATTAGCATCTGTCATTCACTGCCACAAATTCAGGTGGGCTCCCCCAGTTTAGGGGGTTTCAAAAGGGTTAGGCAACTTTATGGAGATCAGTTAGCCAGGATACCTACAGAAAAGTTCCATATATAGTTTCTGTAAAGACCAGCCGCTGGGTACCAACCAGGGGTCTTTTTGAAGAAAAAGAGCTGTAGGAGCTCATTAGCATATGGTATCCTAATGAGCTACTAGGCTATTAGCATAATAGCTTCTTAGCATATGCAATGCCCTCTGACATCACTGGAAGTGATGTCAGAAGGGGGAAGGCATATTCAAAAGCCTCCCCTTCCCTTCCCCAGCGGGGGGGAGGAGCGAAGAGAGAAGGGGTTTAAACTCACTAGAGTTGGGCAGCAGAAGGAGGAAAGAGGGAAGGAAAGAGAGAGAGAGAGTATAGAGAGAAGGAATGAAAGAGTGAAAGAGAAGGAAAGAAGGAAGGAAAGAGGAAAAGAAAGAGAAGGGAAGAAGGGGGGAAAGAAAGAGCGAGAAGGGAAGAAGGAGGGTAAGAGGAAAAGGAGAGAATGAAAGGAAGGAAAGACAGAAAGAGTGAGAAGGGAAGGAGGGAAGAGGTAAAGAGAGAGAAGGAAATAAGAAGGAAAAGAGAGGAAGGAAGGAAGGAAGGAAGAGAAGGGAAAGAAAGAAAAGGAGGGAAAGAAAAAGAAAGGGGAAGGAAAGAAGGGAAAGAAAGAGGGCAAAGAGGTGGGGGGAAAGGGGGAGGCTCTCCCACCCCCAACTCCCCCAATCAAGCTTCCACCACCCCCCGCGGATCTCTCACTTACCTCAGGAGGTGGTGGGGAGCGTCTTCGGGCTCCCCCCGGGCCGCAGTGCTCCGGCGCTGGCCTGGGGAGGTGGTGGTGCTGGGGCCTCTTCTGGCCTTCCCCAGGCTGCAGCACTCTGGCGCTGGCTCGGGGAGGCGGAGACGGGCATCCTCTGTCCTCCCCGGGGCCACAGCGCTCTGGCGCGGGCCCCAGGGAGGCAGCGACAGGCCTCCTGGGGCCTCCTCGGGGCCGCAGCGCTCCAGCCCTGGCCCGGGAAGGTGGCAACAAGCCTCCTTCTACTTCCCCGGGGCTGCAGCGACGGGCCTCCTGGGGCCTCCCTGGAGCCGCAGCACTCTGGCGCAGGCCCCGGGGAGGTAGCAACGGGCCTCCTCTGGCCTCCCTGGGGCCGCAGTGCTCCGGCACAGGCCCCAGAAGGCCAGCAACGGGCCGCAGCACGGAGAGCTGGGGGCGGGGCTTGCTGCCACCGCCATTTGTGCCAGCTTCTGGGCTCCCAGAGCGGCGCTCTGGCGCGCTCCAGCCCCAAAAGACCCCTGTTACCAACAATGGAGAAAGTGTACCAAAGCTTTCCATGGGTATCTGGCCAGCTGTGAACAGAATGTGGACTCAAGCAAGGTACTTCATTTGTACCTGTTGGAATTTTCCTAGTTATACAACTACTAAGGTGCGTCATAGCTCAGCCACTGTTGAATGTTGAACTCTTTGCTGGACTGTCAAGAGTGTCTCTGAACATGTACAGTGTGCATCCTCCCTCACCATCAAATAACTACAGGTTAGCCATCTACATGAGAAGTAAGGAATGGTTTACGAGCAACTTTGAGCCCCAGCTCCTTTTAAAGGAGGGTGGTGGTGTTTAGTGACCAGAATCATGCATGCATGGGGTAACTTTAATTCCAGATACCATTTAATGTTTCATGTTTTCACTAGGCTATTGTTTTTACCATTGCTAACCCATTCCATCCTGAGGTTTCAGCCAGGCAACAACCTAGCTTGAGAAGCACATCATTTGATACTGACAGTGCAATCCCATTCAGAGTTACCCCAGGCTAAACCCAATGACTAAACTGGAGTAACTCTGCATAGGCTTGACCTGAAGGAAGTGGTGACAAAATTTGTTAAAGAAAAGGCACGCAAAAAGAGATCCCAATGTGCCTGAAATGGAAAGGTTAAAGAGACTTAAATTTCAACATCACAATTAACAGGATTTTTCAAAATGCTTTGTGATTCGTGTTTTTCTGTTTGAGAGAGAAAATCAGAGATTGTATTACTTGTTCTCACAATAAAAAAAAAGAAATTAGTGATTTCAAATTTTGTGTTTTTCATTCTTCCTAAAATGCATTTATGTTTGGAAATTGGAGGGCGCACGTGGGGGCGGGGGGCAGAAAGTAGCCTCCCCTAGTGTGCAAAAAACCCTGGGCACTGGCCCTGTTCATGGAGCACCACTGGATCTCCCAGATAGTGTGGTCATGTCAGAATTATGCAAGATGGACATTCGTCATTAAATGTTGTCATTCAAGAGTCTTGTGATATTTCCAGTTTTTAGTGGAACACAGAAGAACATTGAGGGTTGTTTAAGCATTGTAAAAATAAAAACCCAGATGCAGTTAGGGCAAAATGAGAACAAAACAGGACTTTGAGGCCTATAGCTCTAGAATGGAGCACCTTCCTGTCCCCAGATCACCAGCAGGGAAGGGAATTCATTTTTTATCTTTAATAAAGAGAATTGTTTTGGATGAATGTTGAAGAGACCGTTATTGGGCAGGGACTCGCATGACTAAAAGCAGATGCCATTACACGGTTCAGACAAAAAGTGGGAGAGTCAGTCTTTAATGCATTAATGCTTTCATTTTTATGAAAACTGTATGCTCGGGAGCATTAAATATTGGACACACAATGAATAAAATGAATGCTGAAGTCCCACTAATTTGCTTTAATTCAAGAAGCCTTAGTTATTCCATACTTATGGCCAGTTGATGAAGCTGAAGGGGTGGAAACTTGTGTCTTTTGCAAACACATTTAATACCTCTCTGATGCAGGACAGACTGAAGAAAAATGGATTTGGTTAAACATTGTCTTTATGCCAGGCTTGCTGAATTCAGTCCATAAGACATGTATAGTTGTCTGCCAGATGTTGTAAAAAATAGGTGGATTATTTTGGGGGGTTTTTTGGTAGTCCTAGATGAGCAGCTAGTAAAGCGTTACGAAGCCTTTCCCAAGTTGCATTTGGTACGTTGTCACTCTGTGGAAATAGTTGTTCTTGTCTATCAAGTTTCTGGCAATGAAATCAATCAGGCTGTGATATATGCATGGTGCTCAAGTAATCAATATGTTCAAACATGTTTCTGGAAGTTGATGGCTATAAGTTTCTTAATGTGTTTTTAAATGTATGAGTTGGGGTGGCTTTGATACTACAGAGAGCCAAGGAGCACAGGTGCTGTGCATGCTGTCAATTCATAAGAAGTATGAGCAACTTTTGAGCAACTGATTGGGGACTTTGCTAAACTATCCAAGCTCAGAAGCAAAGCAGAATAGTATATATCCCATTAGTAGCTAATATGAGATGGGTACAGGGTACAGGGTTGAGGGGCCATATGAGGTTTGTGCTCTGTTCATTTTGGTCAGTAAGTCTTATATTGACCTGTGATCCCAATATGTATTAACCGGAGATCATTGTGTTCCCCGTGTGTGTTCCATTTAGGATTCAATGCTTCTCTATTTTTGGACATGAAATTGGTAGTTTTCCTGAAAGTCCTCTAACTCTGAAGCACCCTGACCTGTATAGCCCAGGCTAGCCTGATCTCATCAGATCTTGGAAGCTAAGCTGGGTCAGCCCTGGTCTGTATTTGGATGGGAGACCGCCAAGGAATACCAGGGTCTCTACACAGAGGCAGGCAGAGGCCGAACCACCTCTGAACATCTCTTGCTTTGAAAACACTATGGTGTCCGCATACGTTGGCTGCAACTGGATGGCAATTAAAAAAACCCAAACCTTTAAAAATCAGGAACTTAGTAAAATGTGTTCTTCCTCTTCAAGCCTGTTATTTTATTCACAAGGTTTCTAATGTGATACTAAAACTACAGCATGCTAGATGCTTTATTGGACCCTTGGGAGCACTTTACTAAAGTGTCTTAATCATTTTGGTAATGTCCAATACCTGTACTCAGTGGACACTGGAAACCTTACAGTGGCTATGAAGCCATTCTTGCTATGATTCTTGGACTACAGGAGTGCAGAAATGTGTAACCCTGTCAGCCCCCCCCCCCCCCAAAAATGTTTGCCCAGTCTCTATGGTCTACTTGGCGTGGGGGATGGACTTTTTCAAAGAGCACACTTGATCAGACTAAGGTTTTGATAAGCAGTCCTGGGATTTCTGTGTGGAGGAATTTAAAGTTTCCTGCAAAACCTGGTTTGATAGGATTTCGGGCAACTTTGGCCTTAACCCTTTCTCTCAAGCTATTTTTATGTAGATTTCTACTGAAAAGTACACAAACTTGTTCCTAAAGGCAAACTTGCAGAATGACTACAACTATGGGAATAGTAAAGAAAAGTAAATTTGTTTAGTTGGCTTGTTGTTGTTGTTGTTGTTGTAAACCTTCCATGTCATCTTCATGAGCCTGTAGCGCCTGTGCTAAATATTATCGCACTTAGGGACCAGCTTGCCAAATTTGCAGGTCCCCCCCCGGCCACTGGCAGGGGATGGGGCAGTAGGGCTGTCAGGTGGGGAAATTCCTGGAGGGTTGGGGATGGAGCCTGGGGAAGACAGGGGCCTTAGTGGGGCACAATGCCCTGGAGTCCACCCTCCGAAGCATCCATTTTCTCCTGGGGAACGGATCTCTGCAGTCTGCAGATGAGCTGTAATTCCAGGGGATCCCCAGGTCCCACCTGGAGGCTGGCATCCCTAACTGAGCGCTCTTCTTCTCCATTCTAATGTATGGGTGGGCTATTGTACTAAATTGTCCTTTCACGTCTGGAATGAAGCAATTGTCCAACAGCATCTTCTCCCTGTGGTGATGAGTTCAAAGTGTGCTGCTCTAGGTCTAAAGAAGTAAGTTCTAAATATAAAGGCAGTGAAGGTGAGAGCTTCAAGGTGTCCCACACAATATACCCTCTCCTCCATAGTCCCAGCTCCTGTTTCCTTTTATTTTCTAGATCCTGATCAAAGTTGGAACGAAACCCAGTGTGATGTAGTCGTTAGAGTGGCAGGCTGGGATCTGGAAAATGCAGGTTTGAATCCCCGCTTTGCTGTGGAAACTCGCTGGGTGACCCTGGGTGAGTGGCCACACGCTTTCAGCCTGACCTATCCCACAAGGCTATTGTGAGGATAAAATGGAGGAGAGGAGAGCCACTTTGTGTTCCTATCAGAAACAAAGGAGGGTTGTAATACAATAAACTTTGTAAAGAGATATCTTATCTGTGTCACTGGGCTAAAGCAAGACAACTTATTTCCATGCTAGGGAACACGTCATCGCACAGCATATAGATGTCTAGGTATAGGGAGGCCTGGATTCAGATTGTTTCTCAGTTGACTTAACCTAACTCATAGTGTAAGGAGGTGAAAGAGAGCATTGTCCCAAATGCCCCATGAAAACTGCCACAGACATTTCAGATTTAAACTATAAATCAATTAATTAAAACCTCAATCTAGTCCTTTTAAAAAAGCAGTGAAAATTGCTGGGAACAGGCAGGGTGCAGACCATAGGAAACTCTTGTGAAAAACATTTCACTTGTATATTCATCACTAAGCTTGGCAAATCACAGTAACATTATGTAAGCTTCAAAAGAGAAATTCGATCCGCTTTCTTCAACGTCCTACATGCTAACAAAAAACGGCCCTCAAAGATCCCTAGTTTTCTAATGCAGCCAAGTGATCTTGAGACTGTCTTGACTGTCTGGCGTAGGCAATGATCTTTGAAGATGCCCTGCTAAAAGAAGCGGCTCCTGCAGATGTTTCTATAAGGGGGGGGGACTTCCACCAGCACAGAGTGTGGAAGCTTGTGGGTCTTTCCACCTTCTCCCTTGCTTGCCTTCCAGCCAAGAGCTAGAAAGGACTAGAAGGGCGCGTCATTACTCGATTTTAATTTCTCTCTTTGTCTTACTCCCAGCTTCTTCCAACTGTCGAACTCTTGGCTCTTTCTTCCCTCCGTCCTCATGGAGAAACAGAAACCCACAACAGTTCAGAGCTCGGGTTGGCAGCTCAAAAGGGAAAAAATTATATGCTGGGCCTCCCCACCCCCCTCACTTAGATCCCTTTACGCATTTTCCCCTTTGTTTATGGAGCCATTGCCAGCTTGGGGACCTTGAAACCTCCCCAGGAAAAATCTGCTTTCTATATTAGAACACTCTAATGTTATAATGATTGGGTTTCTGTTTCCGCCAAATAGGTCACCAGCTCAGCAATTTTGTTGAGAGAGCAATACCCGGAAAGATCTGAGGGATATTACAGGATTCCCATTCCTTCTTGCAATTACCTTGTGTGGTTAGATTTCTAGAGTTACAGCAGCTGATAAACTATTGTTTTGCTGGGCTCTTGTTACATCATAAAGCTTTGGGGCTTTTTAAATATTTCTCAAATAAATGTTTAAATCCTAAGGGTTTTTTTTTCATAGCTGACTTAAACATATGTCAGCTTGTTTCCCCTCCCCCCAACCTCTTCTTCTGCTTAATCAGGGGAAATGATTAATGACTTAACTGTATGCTTGTTTTAACAAATTGGTCTGAAAATATCAAAGCAGAAGACTGATGGCGCATTTTTATGTCAGATGAGGACAAGATTAATAAAGCGTGGAGTGTTCATTTTTATTTTCCCTTGAGCTGCACAGCAAATAAGCAGTTTCAATAATGTCTTGGCAGTCATAGAAGCGGCAATCATTAGCAGACCAGTTTCAATTGCAGCCAGAAATATTCCTTCTCCTCCCTCCCCCCTTTGCTCTTGGTATATATGGCAGTTCTTATCGTCATGAAATGCAGCTATTTAGCCCTTTTAAACACTAATCTGTTGTTGTTAAACAACTGGGGCCAATAACTTTATAGCTAGAGTGGGGTGGTCAGTGAAGAGAACTTTTACATATCTTTTCCCCCTTGTTTAAGGGAATGCAGATAGTCAAAACTGGTAAATTAATGGGCTGCACAAGGTACCTTTAATATGCATTTTGATATCTTTATGTTGTAAACTTTATATGAGTGTACTGAGGAAAACAGCAGTAGGAAGATCAAAGGTGAGCATCGTGAAAAATATCTCTGTTCTAACAGCTTACCACTGTGTAGTGAAGCAAGTTGTTTAAGAGTTGAGGCATCATTTGGGGAGTAGTTGAAAGGAGAGCTCTGACGAACATCTGTCTGGATGGTCTGAATGTAAAGAATTTGACTGGGTAGCCCAAAAAACCCTTCTCAGAGGATCCAGAGAGATTAATCTGGCCTTGCTCAGTGATGATGTCAAGAGTTCAGTCTCATTAATAGTCACATTCTCCACCCACCTGAAACGAAGAACAGATTCATGACCAGTTTTCTGTTCCAATGGACTGAATTGGCTTGTGTTCACAATTTCATACATATTTTGCTTATTTCATATCGCTGATCTCCCCCCATAAGCACAGCAAAATTCTTGTTCCCCTAATATTTGTTTATTATTCCCCTTGGTTCTACTATCATTCCTAATAGTTCTGTAATCAAGTTCTATAGCATGGCTCAATAGGAGCCAAGAAAATGCCAGGACTCCACCCTGGAGCCTGTGCAGGAATTATAAGTGCTTCTTTGAGCAAACACAGTGCCTTTTCCTCACATTTGACAACTACAGACCCTTCTCACACTTGGCTTTAGGGTGGAAGGCCTAAGTAGGTTTGCATTTTTGCACTTTCCTTTTAGCAATGGAATATCTCTGATGTGCTGTGGATTAACTCAGTTCTGTTGTTAACTCAGTCAATGGTGGGTTTTTTAAAAAAAATCCCATTCCTACACTTCCCCTAACACCTGTTTCCATCAGCAGCTCTCCTCCTCCACCACCACCTCCACACATAATGACTTTCTATGCCCCCCCCTCCTTTCCTCTTCCCGCCTCCCAAAGGGCTGCTTCTCCAGCATCACGGCAGAGAAAGAGCGAGAGAGGCAGGCAGAGGAGAAGAAGGTGGCAACAGTGGTGAAGGAGGTGACTTCTACTCCTCAGGTGAAGGGGGAGGCCCAGCACACATGCACACTGATGGGGAGCAGCAACCCCTTCGCCTCTGACAGGAGGAGGAGAGGGGTTGTGGCCTCACGTGTGCAGGCTGGCCCAGTTGAAAGAGAGAGGATAGGAGGACCCTCCAGCCAGCCAATTTGACACAGATCTTTTCACCACTCTTGCCCCTGCTGCCATCACCCTCTTCTTCCTTGTTCACAGGCCGGGTAACAGAGCTGGATGGGCTGGTTTTGGCCCCTGGACCGTATGTTTGACACCCCTGTACCATTTTTACTTAATGTATAAAATATTTGGTCCAATCACAGCTCTGACTGGAGAATAGGAAATGAGAGCTGAACAACTGGTTCTCATTAACAAACCATACTTGTTCAATGCTTGTGTACTAAAGTGCTCTGTTTTGGGATGGGTAGTTAATCACAACAGTAAAAATTGCACATTGCTGCCATCTGAAGCCTAGAAAGAAAGAGCATTGACTAACACCCTGAATGGGATGCCCTTTAAATTTCTAATTGAAACGTATCGATTCACTGTGTGGTTGCTTCTGTGGTGCCCCAGCATCACAGCAAATGATACCTCTGCTCTGTCTCTTTTTGGGTTTGTACACAATTGCAGTAGTGAGGTCGCTATGGGAGCATCTTTGACACTGTGACAGGAGGCCACCCTGGGAGGAGGTACAAGGGCTGGCAGTGAGGTTCAGCTGGCCTGAGTGGGGCAAAACCAATTGCCAGGGTGCAGGCTACTATGGCTGGCAGTGACCCTAACAGGATAAGGGATCCAGTTGAGCTGGAGAGGATGCTGGGAGCCGAGGAGATCAGGATCTCTTCCATGGTACTCTGGACAATGACAGCTCTTAAGGGTGGACTTAAGGGCAGTTGTGGAGAGGAGCTGGAACCAGGCGAAGTAGGTGAAAACTTAACAGCATGCGGAAGGTGAGGTAAGCAGGCAGCTGGTGCAGGGTGTGGTGCAGCTCTCCTGTGAGAGAGAGAGACTGGAAGGAGAGCTCACCAATAAAGATTATGCATTGAAAATACCTACCTGCCTCGTGTCGTTTGGCACCATGGATGGGTATCGACTCTCCAACTTGCTGTGCACGCCCACCCTGCCTACCCTGCCTAGGGCAGGGCGTGAGAAGGACCAGGCGACTACAGACACCCATGCTGTTCTCCTGGGATCTAGGTTGGAGGAAACCTCTTCATTCAGTTTGGAACAGACACAAGGCTTCTGTACTGCTGACTTGCATATCTTGATATAGATCATGAAGCCTTTGCCCTTCTTGGACAAGGAAAGTCGTGGGTGTCTATTTTGGGTTTGCGTGTGTGTGTTTTACAAAAATTAGTGTATGGGTAAGGGTCCCACTGTACCCTGTTGTGCTTTGTTGTCTGAAGTATCTTTCTTCCAAGCTAATACTAGAAATAAGCAGGCTTGGAAGAAAAATGCTTCAAAAGAGTGACAAAGTTAAAGCTATGGCAGGGTTTAGCTCACCTAGTCCCTGAAATTCGCGGTATGTTTAACCAAACATTCATTTCCATGCCTTGCACATGATTCCCCCCACTCACCCACCCACCCACCCACTGTGGCCAGCAGAAAGGAGAGAGTGAAATGTCCCCTGAAAGGCACTTCACCCCTTCCTTTCTGCTGGCCCAGCTGTCTCGGGCTGCTCATGCAACCCGTTTAAAGGGGCCAGCTGGGCCAGTGCAGAGAATTCTCTCCCCACTGGCTCAGCTGTCACTCTTGGGCTCCCTCCTGTAGCCTGTTTAAAGGGGCTGTGCCAGGCAGCCCAAGGTGGGGGTCAAATGCCTCCAGGACGAGGCGAAAGGTGGAAGGAAGTCCCTTCCCAGGAGAACCCTCCCCTACTTTCTCCTGGCTGAGGTTTGCCACAGCAAGGGGAAAAGGAGACGCTTCCCGGGAGATCTCCTCCCCACTTTCTCCTGGCTGCGGCTTGCCACAGCCAGGAGAAAGGTGGAAGGGAGTCCCTTCCCAGGAGAGGCCCCTCCCCATTTTCACCTGGCCAAGGGCTCGCTGCAGCCAGAAGAAAGGGAGATCCTTCCCAGGAGATCTCCTCCCCACTTTCTCCTAGCTTTGGCTCACCATGGCCAGGAGAAAGGTGACCCCAGGATGTGCATGTCACGGTGAGTATTGTTTTTTGTTTGCCATTTCCTGCCTCTGCATAGCAACCCTGGACTTGGTGGTCTCCCATCCAAATATTAACCAGGGCTAAACCTACTTAGCTTCTGATACCTGATGAGATCAGCCTAGCCTGGGACATCCAGGTCAGGGCTTAAGGTCACGTGATTTGCACATGTTAAACCATTTTTTGCCTGCTTGTGTGTCACTTTTATTTAAGGATGGAACAATATCTGGAAACAGCTGTAAATTCTGAGTGCTGTCAGGCAAAAATATGGACAGTGTAGTTTGGGGGGGGCAGGTGGGTGTTGCCTCAGTTTTAGGAGCTTGCATTGTTACTTTGGCAAGGTAAAATATGGAGAGGGGAATGAAATGTGTTGTTTCCTCATTAGTTTTGGGGTATTGTGGGAGCATCTTGTAGAGTGCAGTCTACTGTTGTTAATTACAGTAGCCATTTTAGACACTGTATTGCTGCCTCAAAGAATTCCTTTAAGAAAGAAAAGTTACATTTTGGATGCTGACAAATTACTTCATATTTTCCTTATGAAGATGTCCAGATTTTCAGATCAATAGACTGGGATTTCTTCTGCAGCTTTGACTCTTAATTTTTTAAAATTGAAACAAATGTCATAGATCTGTGGAAAGACAGATGTTTAATTGTGTCTAGGTTATCTGGCAGTTTGTGATGAACTATAGCTGGGAAGTAGCTAAACTAAAACCAACGTCAAGTCTTCCTGTGTAGCAGGTTTCCTATGCTAAGCTAGGAATGGATCTTGATGCACGTTTTCATTCTTCCACTAGAGGGCATCTGCTTCTTTCTGTGCTGGATCTTTCAAGTGGGATGTCTTGAACCAAAAAGCAAGTGGAAATCCATTGATGTTCAGTATAAGGCTGGTGATTCCATGCACCATTAAAAGGTCTTTGGTCTTTGTGGTTCTGGTGCCTTGGAAAGAATGCTTGACTTATTCAGTAGGCTGAGACTTGGGAGCTGAATAGCACAGACGCCTAATGGGAAAGATTCTCGGAAAGTGGGAATCTCTTCTGCCCACATGTGGTCTGTGTGTGGGAGATTTTTTTTTTTTGCTTTTCCAACGAAAATACTTTCCTTCTGAAAGAGCTCTAGTCCTTTCTTAAACTTGTAGCTGCACGTACCACCTCTTCTCTGTCACGTGTACCCTCTTCATGATCTCTCAGGAATCTATGAAAAGAGTAGACATCTCTGCTTTAGACATAGCAGGATGACACCTGGGAACTGGAGAATATATCATCAGTTTATGGTCCCATGCTGGTTGTTATGGCTTGAACCATTGTCCAAATTGTTCAGAGTAGCCCATTGGAACAGCTTGCTTCCCCCCCCCCCCCCCCCCCCCCCCCCCGGAGGAAAAGATTCTGTCTTTCCCACAAAGTGTTCCCTATAATCTTTGTTTTAATCTGATGTATTTTTTAGGAGCTCCTGCTCTTTTGCAAGTTCTGCTTCTAATATTGACTTGCACATTATAAAACCTCTCTTCTAATTGTGTGTCCCTTTTTATTTAAAGATGGAACAAAATCTGGGAACGGCTGTAAATCTGAGGGTTGTCAGGCAAAAAATATTGACAATGTAGGTGGAAAAAATGGAAAATTAATTCCAGAATTCAGCTGAGAAGAAATTGAATTCTCTAGCATATTTCTGGCTCTGCCTAACTTAGACATTCACTTGCATTTCTACTTTAGGAACTAGATGATTGCCAGCTGGGGAAAGAAAAGTTTCTAGAAAAGAGTGTTTCTTCAGTAGAGTTCTGAAATTAGAAAACCAAAAGTCCACTGAACACATTAAGCACGTTTAAAAAAAATGTAAACCAGTACCACGTTAATACGTGAGAGCAAAATCCTGAGTCGGGTGACACTTCAGATTCGACAGAGCCATTGTTCACATGTCCACCTTGTTCACATCTGAAGTGGGGAAAGGGGTATGAAAGAAGCACACACAGGAGGACCACTGAATCCTCCCCATCCTCTTTAACACCCCTCATTCCCCAGTCAGTTGCTCGAGCCAGCTTTGATACTGGAAACGGAGAATATTGACCGCAACCATGTGCCTGGGGGGGGGGAGGACTGCAGAAGGTATGCTAGGGGAGGGGGGAAATGCTGTTCTCCTTCCTTGATTGCAGCTCCTGACAGTAGTGTTTGGTCTTTAAGCAACAGTAGCAGGATGATGATCTAAATTAGGGGCCGACTCCAGGGAGGAGGGAGATGATAACTCTTACTCGTGCCATTTCTCTAATTGAAAATGTGTTTCATAGTTTTTAGTCCTGGTAGTGGCATGGGGGGAAGGGATGTGTCCCTGTATTGTACCTGGTTTGCTTTTTCGTACTGGGGGGGGCGTAATTAAATTCCCATCTTCTCCATTCCCCCAAAATCTACATCAGTTTCCCAAGTGCTTTTTACAGTTATAACAACACTGGGTATTCAAAATCCATATATAATTTGACCTATGAGAAGCCCATCCCTTGATTTCATATGGGAACAAGGCAGGGCTTAGAAAGAAATGGTGTTTTTGTCATAATCAAATCCAGTTTGGACCTTAGACTAAGGCTGCATACAAGCATATGTCAAAAACAAGGTTTGCATTGCTTTCAATGTGATTTGAGCTTTGATGTACCCATGACACAACAGTTGAGCCAATCAAACTCTGATGTATGCTGCAGTCATAAGTTGGCGCTCCATGATCAATGGCCTGTAGCTGAGTGCCTGAGATAAAAGCAGCCCATTTCTGACAGATGATACCTTGTTTACAAACAGGCCGAGCCAGGGTGGTGGCAGCGGCAACATCAACAGAATGCTAGTTGTGTCTTTAGCCTATGTCAGCATTGTGCCTTTAAGACAAATGAAAAGGGAGATGTGTGTTTTCCCCATGAGCATTTCATGTATTTCTGTGTTGAAGAGCAATCTAATCTTTTTAGAGAGAGAGAGTCTCTTGAGCGGTGCATGTGTTTTGTTTGGATCAAGTTACCCCCTGTGCTTGGAACTGGAGTGTGTCTTGGCAGCAGGAAACCATTGTGACAAAATAATTCTGGATGCAAAGACATCCAAGATTCAAAGCAAAGCCCAGCTGGTTTCATTTCTTGTTAAAGCTGCAGTGCTTTGTGTCCTTTTCGCTGTGTTTTGAAAAACCCAAGCCTTACAATACTTTAAAAAGTAAAATTCAAGTTAGCTATGGCATAAAATAAGTACCTGGGGCAATTCAGGGCAATTGGCAAGTACAGACTGTGTCTCGATGATGGCACATGAAGAAGTGGCAGTGGGCAGTCAACAGTGCCAGACATGGTCATGCTATGAAGTCAGTTCCTTGGCTTCAGAACCATTTGAAAGGGACAATTTTGCATTCTCAGCATGTGACTGGGATCTGCAATGCTGTGAGTGCTCTGTGATGGGGAAGAAGAAGAAGAGTAGATTGGATTTATACCCCACCCGTCACTTGGAGTTTCAGAGCGGCTTACTAACTCCTTTCCCTTTCCCTCCCCACAACAGACACTCTGTGAGGTAGGTGGGGCTGAGAGAGCTCTTACAAGAACTGCTCTTTCAAGAACAGCTCTGACAGAACTTGCCCAAGGGCATCCAGCAGCTGCAAGTGGAGGAGTGGGGAATCAAACCTGGTTTGGTGTAGTGGTTAAGTGTGCGGACTCTAACCTGGGAGAACCGGGTTTGATTCCCCACTCCTCCACTTGCACCTGCTGGATGACCTTGGGCAAGCCGTGGTTCTGATAAGAACTGTTCTTGAAAAAGAGCAGTTTCTGTCAAGAGCTCTCTCAGCCCCACCCACCTCACAGGGTGTCTGTTGTGGGGAGGGGAAGGAGTTTGTAGGCCGCTCTGAGACACCTTCGGGTAGTGAAGGGCGGGGTATAAATCCAATCTCTTCTCTTCTTCTTCTCCCAGAATAGAGTCCACACACTTAACCACTACACCAAACTGCTTCATGTGCTGGCTTCCCTGTATGTATAAGTCATATTTCCTACAACTTTGACTTCTCTTGCACAACGGGAGTTGTGTGATGCTAATAAGATAAATAATATTAACTTGAAGTAAGGTGTGTTCAAGAACAGGTGATCTTAGTACAAGACTATGAGACAGAGCCTGAAATGGCTCTGAAGATCTCACCTCCCCTTCTCTTGTTGTTTTTTTAAGAGAATTCCCATGTACAAGAGTTTATTGGTTAATTCATCTCCTGGGCAAAATGCACTATGCTGGGGCAGGCCTTAAAGGCAGTGGGTTCCCAAAGCAGTAGATAATGGGACTGTCAACATATAACACTGACTGGATGACTTTATTGATCTCCTCCCCTGTCCCCAAAAGCTACAGTTGCTGGACGTGGTTTTTTTCTCCTCCTATGGCAGATACGTTTAACCTGCCCTCAAATACATGTTTGTATGATGAGATTTTACAGACTTAGTAAAGACTGTAAGTAAAGACTTACAGACTTAGTACATACAAGTAAGATTTTACAGACTTAGTAAAGATATGGGGTGTTTTTCAATTGCTAATTAGCAATAATCTATATATCTAATAGTAAAATTTGGCCCCCATCTGTGGATATGTAAATCTGTGGATCGGGATCACAGTGACATTGAACAGATTTTCTAGTAAACTTGGGGGACCCCCTGGGTTTGCAGAAAAATCTGAAATTAAAAAAAAAACATTGGGGGATTAAATTCCACCCCAAATAAAATAGCGGAGCTGGCCATGGTGGACTCTGGGAGCTATTCCAAGTCTGACAGCAGCAGACTGTAGGAGCCACTCCAGGCTCAGAGTGGCTCTCAGACACTGACACTGCTGTGGCTGGGCTCAAAGGTGAGTGGTGGGGTCTGGAGCCACACCGGGCTCAGCACTTGGGGGGAGATGAGATCCTCCCTGTAGGTCTCCTGGACCCCCCACTTGCATACTTCTAATGGCAAAATCAAATGCTTTAGACAGTGTGCAGGAAACAATGGGCATGCACATTTGACCATAAAAGTGTCTTTTTAGTATAGAACAAACACTTATGGAAATCTGCTGTAGTGTAGACCAGACCGTCTCACTTACCTTACTTGGAAACACTTGGTACTTTTTGGCACACCTATGACAGTATGAGACTTACACTGGGAGGGTGCAAAGAGGTCTTTCTAGGGCATTTATGCTTCAGTAAAGGGAAAGGTGTGTCTCCTCCAGGTTCTCAGTCTCTCTGATCAGTGCTAGTGTATGCCAGTAGTGTAAACCAGATAACATACAAGATGAGGACTGGAGGAGAGCAAGGGTTGCTGAGAAGAATATTTATAGTCTCCCTTTCTCACCAAGACTCAAGGCAATAGCAGCAATGAACTGAAGAAAAGGCCACATGAGCAAGCAGTAAGCAAACTGGTAGGGTGCACCAGATTCTAATCACATGAAATCCCCATCCCCTTTGTTTGGGTCTAATGGGGCAAAACATCAACTGTGCCTGGGAACCCTTCCAGAGCTGCCTGATAGCTAGTCTCATGCAGTGCTGGAGTCTTTCTTACCCTGAGCAGACCCATGGGGGATTCCAAATACACTGTGTATCTTTTTCTTGTGTGCCTAGTTGGGCATGTGGTAAGAAGAATGGTCTGCAGTGAAGGTGGTCTGAGTTATTCCTCCCTCCTTCTGTTTTGCTGCCACTGTCATTGTTGATTGCCTCATTCTCAGGGTATAGGAATACCATTTTAAAATTTGGGGTTTGAGCTTGACAAAATCCCCACATTTAGGTTTAAAAGTTTTTCTCTCTCCTAGCAGAAGACAGACAGGAGGGGGGAAGTTAGTTGTTCCCAAGCATCACCAAGTACCAACAATCAAAGCTTTAGAAATGTTAATGGCCTTACTGGCTGGAGAAAATAAAATGGCCAGCTCATACCTTATCTGGAATCTGATACCTAGAAATTGACACAAAGACTTGTGGGTGAAAGAGGCAATACTGTATCTTCCTGGAGATTTCAGGGAAGATTTTTTTTTTAAACTCATGTGAGGGGTGTGGGAAAACAAAAGAGATACAATCCTTTGACATGGAAGGAAAGGGGTCAATTTTGGCTGGTTCCATCTGGAGAAAGGAGCGCTTTACATCTGGACATCATCTTGATGGCCGCCATAGCCATGTGGTCTAGAGAAAGGGCTTATTGCCTGGATGGGGCCTCCAAGGCAAAGGAAGCTTTTAACAAACAATAACTTCTAAGTCAAAGTGCCTGCGTCAGAACAAGATCAGCTAGGGCCTGTATTGGGCTGCAGGACAGAGGATCGTGTTTTCCTTTGTATTCCTTGTTCGGTCCATTGTTGTTCATGGAGAATTACTTGTAATAAATTCTTCACCATTTTAAATGCTGATAGGTGTTCTCAGTATCACTTGACTTTCACTGTTGGAACATGCTATTTAAATGGGTGTTAGGGGAAGAGAGGCAGTCAGTTACTAAATCACTATTTCCCCAGGAATGTGCAAGTGCGGCAAGCCATCTCCATGGTAACCAGACTGTGGGTAGTGGGAGACCCAGCAGTAGAGTAGGGAAGCTGGGAGTACTGGCCCTCTTAGTGGGTAATTCCTAAACCAACCAGTTGGTAACAGTGTACCAAAGAAAGAGCAGAGAACAACCCCATCAAGAGTCGACAATTGAAATGTTACAACTTAATGAGCCCAGCAAACTCTGTGTGTTACCTATAAATAGTTTTAGGGCTCTTGTTTTTTTATCCTGTTTCCTGTTGTCTCAGATGAAATAACTGCATTTTGAAGGCCAGTTGGGTTCTTTCTGTCAGTAGGCTGGAGTAGAGATCAGTCTGGTAAGACAACACAGCATACTACCTCTGTTCAAATGGCACCCAAAACCCTGACTATCTCAGCACCAGTCCTCCATACTGTAGAGGATGGTGTTGTTTTTGTTCCTTTAATTTTTGCTGATGTGGACAAAGCAATGTCATGGAGGAGTACCAATATTTCCATGTGATGGTTGGCTGCTTACATGTATGGCTGACATGGGGATGCTGTCAGCATATTGCCCCACAATTGTGTGTTGGAGGGGGTATTGCTGTGGATTCCAGGGTAGTTGCTAAATTTGTAGCTCCTTGGAGTTGGGTCTTTTTGCTGCTTGTTTTCACAATTTAGAAAGCATTAAGATACCAACTAACTATGGTGGCATTGCCATTGTCAGCAGTGCTCTGGTGTCCACTCTATAGGACTGAACTGTAAATACAAATTTCTCTTCATGAATTCTGCCATACTTAATCATCCACATATTGTAGATAAATCTTTAACATAATTTCCCCTCCAGTTTCCCTTTTCAGCATCTCCAGAGTTAACTTTGAAAGACATCATCTGGTAAAACAATTACACTTTGCTGGCCTGGTCTCAGACTATTTAAAAGTTGAGTTGGAGAACAAATAAGCACTGGCAGACTGAGACATAGTTGGGAAGAGGATGCAGGAGAGTCTGTCAGCAAGAACCAAAAAGTGTAGTTGGGTCAAAGGAGTCAGTGTTGTTTAATCAGTAGTTGTGTAATATCTTGTGTGTATTTCAAGGCACAGCTCTCAGCTCAACCCATACGTGCTGCACTGTGGCAAACCTGTCAAAACTTATTGAGTAATGAATTTTGGATAAGTTATATACTGTGCTCCTGTATGAAGTAGTTGCATAGTAAAAGTGTTGCTTACATCTGCTCTGCCCGCAAGCTCACCATAACGGGTTGGATCCTGTGATCAGTCAGCAGGGTAAGGAATGCTTGATGGAGGTAGGAAATAGCTTAGAAGATTGGGGATCCTTGCATAGATCTCACATGGTCCTTGTACTGAGTCCAACCCAGTAGTTTTATCATGGGAATAGGCTGTCGGGTGCTGTTTTAGGGTTCTTCTGGATTTCTCACTCTGAGAAGATCACCTGAGACCCCATTTATGTGATAAGAGTGTTGAAGTCAAAGGCTTAGAAGGGTGCATCTGTGCTTAAGACTGCACTGTTGATATCCTTTCTCCTAATAGGAGAAGGCAAACCTCCCCCATGCTTGGATCCCATGCCATTTGGCCACAGCAGAGCTGGCCCTGTGAAATGCATCTTGCACCTCTCTAGCCCACCATGTGTACTTGTGCCATTGACTAATTCACTCCTCCACACCCAATGACGTAAGCAACAGGAGGCCACCCTCTAATTGATTCAGAGCCAGTGTCAACCATGTGCTAGTAATCTCTGTTTCTCTTTGGTCTTATTAAAACTTGTATTGTTGCATATATCTCGTGGCAACAGAAAACCTTTACAGCATAGCTGTTTTCCAAATAGGCCAGTAACTTTTGAAATGGAGATTTTAGACCAAGTTTTGCAAGGATTGCCCAGTTCTTCACCACCACCATCACTGCTTTGTAGGTGGTTCATGTTTACAGCCATTCAGGGACATGGCCCACAATGCAGAGCTTTAAATCTGGTCTCAAATGCCAGCTCAGGAGTGAGAATAACTAATGTATTTCCACTGATGGTTCCTGCTAAACAATTATTGTGTTCTCCAAAATATAGTTGTCCAACTAATTGTATGTCGCCATGAAACAGAGTAGAACATTGATTTTAGTAGTTAGTTTGGGTTTCAGGAGCCAGTGTGAGAATCCAGAACCTCAGTCTACTATGTAATATAAATTGGATTTGTTTATTTAATATACATATATCCTGCTTTTCCTAAAATAAGTGCCAAGTGGTTTCTAAACACACAACCCAATATACAATAGAGAATTAAAACCAGCATCCTATAAGAAGACTCTTTATAAAAAACTCAATCAACTACATTATTATGTCTTAAGTCTGCATTTACTCAATGAATGCAGTGAAGTCTTCTGTCTGTAAAATGGGGACAATAATTGCCAAACTTACAGGATGAAGGTAATTAACAAAAGTTTATGTAATAACTATAGTTTACTACCTACTTTTTCATGTATTGCAGCTAACTCTGAATATATTCCTTTAACTGTTAGTGTGATCTGTATCTTGCCGCATTTCAAAAGAGTGAGACTGGATAATGGGAACTGGGATGTGTGTGTCATGCATGATCAAACTAATTTTTATTTATATATAATGCATAGTACACATGACCCAGAGTTATGAATGGCTCCAAGCCTACAGTCTTTCCCTCCAGTCTTGTTTCACACCAAGGGAATCTGTTTTATATGCTGTTTTGAACATTGTAGGCTGTTTATTTCAACAGTTTGCTGTGGGGTATTTTCTGTTGTGCATCTGACAGACAGTATCAGAATCTCAATTTCATTCATGAGCTGATCAAAATATGTAGCTTCAACTTTTGTGTCCTAGATGACTTATTCATAAATTAAATGGATAAAGCCCTGTGGTAATGTATTTATCGTGTCTCTGTTCTGTGAAATGTATGAAGAGTGACAGCAGCCCTATGCCTCATTTCACTAATTTGTCAGGCTAACCTCTTTTTAAGCACTAGGAGACCAGGGCTAACAGCATTCTGCCCGCAAAACTGTTAGGATTGTTTTCTGCCACTGCTGCCTTAAACCAGTGATATGAACCCTGAAATATTCCAAGTATTAACTGTGTGAGCATTTGCAGTGGCTGAGTGACAAAATAAAGCTAGGAGATATTTTAGGTGCCCCCGTCTCTTATAGTAAGGTACTTCCATACAACAAAATCTGATTTTTCAAACAAATTTAAACCAGCCATAGCCTTGCTTAGTGGTGATGTGTATGTTATGTAGTCTGCTCATACAAAGGGGAAGGTGGTCCCTTCTATCACCAGCGGCTTTTACCAATCACTGGCGGTGAAACTCTTTTAAACTGTGAGTAGACTCTCTTAAGCTGTGTGAAATAGATTGTCAGTCTGCATACTTTTGTGCTGTATATTGAATGAGATCCATGCTCTAATTTCGGTCTCTGCTGTACTCCCTCTTGCTCCTTGTATTGTGGATGTTTCATAATGGTAGGTTTCGCTTGGTTTTCTACCAGCTATAATCTTAAGAGCAGGAAAACAGAAGATTCTTGGAGTTGCAGGAACTGTGGATTCAGATTGCTGAGTTGCTTTGGGAGTGGCTATCTCCTACTACTTTAATCTCTCCCTCTGTTCAGGGCGACGCACTTAGTTAATTGGCAGTTTGCTAAGTATGCTGGCTGTTCTGCAGGCAGCTTGGTTATAGGAGACGTGTTCCAGAGGGTTGGACTGTTGTTTCCGTTCCTCGAGGCGTGGCTTCTGAGCCAGGAATGATGTTTGAATAGGACTAACGAGAGAAGCCTGAAAGACGGTTTGGGAGGGAAAGCAACTGCTCTCTGTCAGAACAGGTTAGGTTTGGTCTGACCAAGTGTGTGTATGTGAAGTGCTCCTGTAAATTTTGCTAGAACTCACTAGCCAAGTAGAGTTGTGGATGGGGGATGTTCGAGGAACGCCTGGGTGCTTCAGGAAGTGGCGTCGGCAGTTTGGTAGGTTGTCGTCTGCTCTTGCGCCTGCTGATGTGATGCTACCTAGTCATTGGTAAAAGCTCCTGGGATGAAGACATCACTAACAATACTAATGGCATTATGTAACTTTCGCATTAATAGTTGTAAAGTTGTGAGACACGGATACCTTGTTAGATGTGGCTGCTGCAGTGTTGTTGAGGGTACTACTAATGCTGCACTAACCATCTTAGTTGTCTGGATATGCATTAGATGCAGAAAACATTTGCCAGTTGTTGCTTACCATTTCGTGCAACTTTCTCCTTATTGCTGAGCAAGAGGCACAGTATCTAAGGGCTGTAAAAGATACTTCTGTTTAATATTAGAATGTCTTTGCCTGAATTAAATCTCCTAACATAACTTTTGGGGTAGACATTGACCCCTTTTATATTATACTATGCAGAATTCCTACTCTGTCTGAACCATCTTCCCAGCTAATCTGTGTAGTGCATCATTTTATAGGTAAGAACAGAGAATGGAAGTGACATTTCTTTGCCTCTGGGTAGCATATTCTGCTTTCGACTTGAGTCTCCATGTTTAAAATGATATATCTTCCAGTCAGCCCATACAGACTCTAAGGTCTGCCTGTCTTCTAAAGTTAACCGGTGGGTGTCAACAAAATTGTGTCCTGACTTTTGTCCTTTTTTTTTTTACCAAGTGTACAAAAGATAATGAAGGTTCTCCTCTAGCTCAGTCGTGGGCCATCTATTTTCCTCCAACTGTCCTTAGAGGTTGTTTTTTTGTTTTTGTTTTTTGTAATGTGGCTTTTGCTTAGTCTATGCACTTCAGTCAGCCTCCTTCAAGGAGTGAGCAGATTAACCTTTGTTTTAATTTCTGCATTTTAAACCACTGTCATGGTAGTTTGGTGTTGGGAGCAGTAGAGACCATTGTTATGTCCTGGCAGCTACAGATTACTTGCTGTTGTTGTTCAGTCGCACAGTTGAGTCCGACTCTTTGCAACCCCATGGACCATATCACGCCATGCCCCTCTGTCTTCCATCATGCTCTGGAGTTTGCTTAATTTCATGAGATTACTTGCTACCTAACTCTAAAGTGTCTAATCTCCTGGATTTTTTAAGGCAAATTGACAAATTAAGGTAAAGTTTAACACCAAGGTTGCTTCCCATTGTGGAGTAAAGGCTAAACAAAATTTCCATGTGCAGAGGCCATGTACCTCTGAATACTAATGACTGGAGGGCATACAGCTACTCATTAGTTTTCAGGAGATTTATGGCTGCTATGAGACATGGGATTCAGTCTCATCCAAGAGGGAGTTCATGGTGGGTTGGTAGTGTTCCTGGCTGTTGGAAGATCATAGGTACCGTATACCTATCTGGGAGATAGTGTTATGGGAGCTAAGGCTGGAGAGTTTGAAGTGGCTATGAGGAATAAAGGTTACCCTCTGAACAGAAGAAACAATATCTAATCTTTTGCCAGAAGCTATATAAGAAACTGCATATCTTCAGGCTTTCTCTACAAACAGGAAGCCTGGCAGATTGCGACATTGCGCCCCCCCATTTTTTTTCAGTATGCAAATTCTTGTCTAAAGTTGTTAAATGCTGTGAATGAAAGCCAGTCCTGTAATGTCTGCAGTATTTCTTAATGTTCTGTCACTTGCTGGATAGATGATTCCTAGTTGCAGGAAGACAGATGTATGAAGCAGCTTTGCCTTCCAGGATGAAACACTGTTGATGCAGGAAACCAAAACTCATGCCAAAATGGAAGGAGTACACCCACTTGAACCCTGTCGGTGGGAAACGTTTCCGGGAACAGAAAAGCATCTTTCAAAAACTAGTATATTGCCTATTACAAGAAAGCTGGCAAGCATGCAGGGGCACGTCCTGCATTTCCTGCCAGTCATTTCCGATGAATGAATCTGGTGTTATGAGACATATTGTACAGTACTTACCACCAGCCAAAAGACTGCAGATCGTTGGTTCACAAGGGAGGGCATGCCTTCCTAACGCTAGCAGCTCCTGTGATTTGTCGACATTGAAGGGATGTTTCCTTCATGACTAAAACACATCATATTTTCCTAACCTCCCCCCCCCCATTATGGTTTCTGTTTGATTTCAGTGGAATGCAACTCCTGTTAAAAGAATAGATTTAATTCTACTTCTTCTAAGAGACATCATGGGAAGAAAAAAATATACTTCATCCACTACATGTCTGGGATGGTTTTTTACAGCTCCTTTAAAAAATAGGGGTTTTAAGGTTAAAAATAAGTATTCTGAAGCACTAGTGCTACCGAGCTAAGATTACTAGAATATCTGCATTGTGGTGTTTATCAGGTACAATAGGAATCAGTTTGATAAAGTTCCTCATCAAAGGCTTCTAAGTAAACTCAGCAGTCATGGGATAAAAGGACACCTCCTCTTGTGGATTAAAAACTGGTTAACAGGAAACAGAGAGTGAGTATAAATGGGCAGTTTTTACAGTGGAGAGTGGTAAGCAGTTGGTCTGGTGCTTTTAAACATGTTCATTAATGATTTGGAGTTGGAAGTAAGCAGTGAAGTGGCTAAGTTTGCAAATGACACTAAGTTGTTCAGGGTGGTGAGAACCAGGGAGGACTGTGAGGTGCTCCAGAGGGACCTGTCAGGCTGGGCAAGTGGGCATCAATGTGGCAAATGAGGTTCAATGTGAGCAAGTGCAAAGTAATGCACATTGGAGCCAAAAATCCTGACTATAAATGCACATTGATGGAGTCCAAACTGGAGGAGACTTATCAGGAGAGGTCTTGGAGTTGTCATAGATAACTCACTGAAAACGTTGACTTCAGTGTGCGATGGCAATAAAAAAGGCAAAGGCTATGCTGGGGATTACAAGGAAGGGAATTGAAAACAAATCAGCCATTATCATAATGCCTGTGTAGAAATCATTGGTGTGGCCTCATTTAAAATACTGTGTACAATTCTGGTCACCGCACCTCAAAAAAGATATTATAGCATTGGAAAAAGTGCAGAGAAGGGCAACTAAAATGATTAAGGGGATGGAACACTTTCCCTATGAAGAAAGGTTAAAGAGGTTAGGGCTCTTTAGCTTGGAGAAACGATGACTGAGGGGTGACATGATAGAGGTTTACGAAATTATGCATGGGAAAGAGAAAGTAGAGAAATACTTTTCTCCCTTTCTCACAATACAAGAACTCGCATGCACTCAATGAAATTAATGAGCAGTAGGTTTACAACAAATAAAAGGAAGTACTTCTTCACCCAAAGAGTAATTAACATGTGGAATTCTCTGCCACACGAAGTGGTGGCAGCTACAAACATAGACAGGGAATTAGATAAAGATTAGGAGCAGAGGTCCATCAGTGGCTATTAGCCACAAGGTATAGATGGAACTATAAGGAGCTGCGGTGTCTCAAGTGGTTAAGACACTGAACTGCAGGCTGTGGAAGGTCGGTAGTTCAGCAGTTCGAGACCCGAGTGTGCCGCATGACGGAGTGAGCTCCCATCTCTAGTTCCAGCTCCTGCCAACCTAGCAGTTCAAAAGCAAGAAATTGCAAGTAGATAAATAGGTACCACTTCAGTGGGAATGTAACAGCGTTCCGTGCGCCTTGGTGTTTAGTCATGCCGGCCGCATGACCACAGAAACGTCTTTGGACAGCGCTGGCTCTTCGGCTTTGAAATGGAGATGAGCACCGCACCCTAGAGTCGGATTCGACTGGTTTTCGAGCAAGAGAACCTTTACCTTTTTATAGATGGAACACTATGTCTGGGGCAGTGATGCTCTGTATTCTTGGTGCTTGGGGGGGGCAAGGGTGGAAGGGCTTCTGGAGTTCTGGCCCCACTGGTGGACCTCCTGATGACACCTGGGTTTTGGCCACAGTGCGGCATAGAGTTGTTGGACTGGATAGGCCATTGGCCTGAACCAATGCTCCCTCCCCTTTAACCATAACCCCTCTGTTGCGCATGGATGACCTGGCCAGTTGGTGGCCCAATTAAAGCTGAGCAAGCAACTAGTCACAGTACGAATTTCTTACAGCTTTATGCCAGCAGTACCATTTTCATTCTTCATCTCTAATATGCGGAATGATTTGCAATTACTATTGGGAATAAATTTAGTCCCCTGTATGCTGGGCTCTCTATCTAATATCACCAAAACACACAAAGCTTCTTTTTAAAAGTTGTCCAACAGCCTGCCTAGAAGTCTCATCAGCTTGACTGGAACACAATTTAGATTTGCTTATTCAGGTTTGGCACACAAATTTGGGAAATCCTGCAGTGACTATAAAATGTGTGTCTTATCCAACATCCGTACTTGAGTGGTCCTTAGATGAAATCTATAGCATGTGCTCCCTGGGCATACCTGAGTATTCTAGCAATAAAAGTAGCCTTTAATATTTTGCTCCGGATATTTCTTCTTCGTTATGAAGTTAGACAGGAACTCTCTCCTTCCTCCGCATGATGATTCATTAACTGTATTCTTCCTCTGCAGTCAGTTAATCTTTTTATACCGGTATATTATTTACAGAGTGGGAGACTATGGCTCCTTCAAAACTGGGATGACTGAGTTTTTAGGGAGGGTCTGGCCTTGAAATGTTATGTATAATATATGGGTCTATTTTTCAGCATAGATATTACGGTGTTGGCATAGGAGATCAACAACATGGCAAGAGGGAACATTTGTGATTACATGCCAAGTCTGTAGAGTGGTACTGCAAACTGTTTTGCTTCCTTTTGAAATGACCGTTATATGATCAGGATGGAAAATATTTAGTCATTCATCCAAGTTCAAGATGCTGAAATGTAATCTCCCCATTTGTACATGGAAATGGCAGGTTAAAACTGAAAGCATTTAAAAAACCTTATTCTTGCAATGGGAACAACAGAACCAATGCCTTTTTTATCCCTGTCCCTCTGCAATCCCACTGGCAAATGGTATTGGAACAATGGATAGAGAGAATTGATGCTTGCTTATTTCATAAGTAGACAATTGCCTCTGCAATAAGTTTTACAGTTGTCCTCACCACTGCCCCCCTCAACCTCTCTAGAAGTATAGGCAAGGGGTGAATATCCTTTTGTTTCTTGGAGGGGTTTTTTCTTTGCCCATGCCCACTCCCATCTTGCTCCATTTAGCACACTTGCTCAACATTGCATCTGTAGCTGGCAGCATTCAGCTTTGCTCTTCTGTGTCCTTTTGCAAATTCTGTTGGGACCTAACAGTGAATATATTAGAGTCACTATTCTTAGGAGCCAGTTTTAGCAAAAACATGGAAATTGGGGCATGTGTGGAAGTACTTTTTGCAGCTATTTTATCTGACATGCATGGAGAATGACTGGTAGAAACCCCAAAGGAGGCTGGCTGTGTTACTTGTACTGCATAGTCAAAGGGAAATGACTGTTGGCAAAAAGATATGCTGCCTGTAAGATGTGCTGCCTGTTGTGCTACAGACAGACCTGATGGCTTCTTCTAATCTTTTACAGAGATTCCTGAAGAATAGTTCATTCTTTTATTTTAAATAGTATGTGAGAGAAGAGTTACCTGTTCAAACCTTTGAACATTCTAGAGTATTCTTTGGATTGTTGTATTCTGAACAAGGATCATCCATTATGTTTTTGGAAGTTCTGGGAAATGGTGCCTTTTCTTAATATAAGGAACATAATGCTTTCAATTTTAGAGACATCAATGTAGAATTTCTCAGTAGTACAATTAATGAATGTTGGATACCCCAGATACCAAGTGAGATAGACTTGTGTTCAAGGGAGCTTTCTACTGGGTGAGGTTTAGGGTTTATTATTACATTCTGGAACTAGTTGACATCCATATTTTACCCCAAGGCCAGATTGGCTGCTGAACCTGAATTGTTTTGTAGCTTGTAGTGTAGTTCATCTGTAATACTTACAACATTATTTTAGAAACTTGTTCAGCAAGTTGTGCTCTCCTGACTTGCTGTAATCATTTCTGGATGTGGGAGAGGCTAGCCTTTTCAGGTTGTTTTGGTTTGGTTTGCCTCTTTTGCATGTGAGGATGCTTTAGGGTTTCCAACGTCCAGGTGATGGCTAAAGACCTCCTAGGATTACAGCTGATCTCCAGGCACTAGAGATCAGTTCACCAGGAGAAAATGGCTGCTTTGGAAGATGGACTCTGTGGCATCATACCCCACTGAAGTCCCTCCCCTACCCAAACCCCACCTTTCTCAGGCTCCACCCCCAAATTTCCAGGTATTTGCAAGCCAGAGTTGGCAACCCTAGGATGCAGGGATCAGATGACTAATTTTTCTCAAATTCTGTAGCTAGGAGTGATTTAACATAGTACTTCCCGGCCCCATGTAATATACCATAGTACATACTATGATACATTATATGGGGACAGGAGAGCTGGTTAATATCAAGAAACAAACTGGATGAATGAACAGGGTGGACTGTTGGGATTGAATAAGCAAATTTTTGTGCAAAGGCTGAATTTACTCTTTGAACGCATGTGAATTTGGACTTCTCCAAGCATCCTTCTGACAAAGGAAGGGGAGATTTATGGTGGAGAGGGCATGAAGTTAGCTAGTTTGGCCATCATTATATCTGGCCATTGGGAAGTTTGAGTGAGGTAGCATGGTGCACAGTAAGACATGTTACTTTCGTGGCTGTTCCCAATGGTGTGAGAGCAAAAGTGAACCTCAGACTGGCTTGGCAGCACACATAGCAAAGTTTACATAATTCCCCACAGATGTTGCTGCAGAGCAGTTTCATAATGGATTGTGAAGTCAAGCAAGATTTTTCTCGCAGTGAAATGAAGTGCGGGGGGGGGGGCAACCACCCTATAAATATGTGTTTCGTTCTGGCTCTTGAAAAGTGAAATCTCCTGAGGAAAGATATCTGGGACAGACAGTTGAGGGAGGAATGCTGGTTTACAGTATTGCAATCTTGATTCCTGCTATGTAGCTCTTAGCCTTGCAATTTTGCTTGAAGTCTAGATGCTTTTCTTACAGTGGAGGTATAGACAACTGTCCTGGTCTTTCTTTCTTGAGTGTTTTCTCAGTAAGGGAGGTGAGGTCTGGTAGACAAGCGGCCCAGAAGCAGGTGTTATACCATGGGTGTTGGAAGTGGCACGCACAGGAGTTGATGGCATACTTGGGTAGAAGTGGGGGACGTCCTAGGGTCTGGTTATTGCCTGCATAGTCAAATCTCTCTTTCTATATGCCTCTTCCATGCTGCGTTGCTGCCTATTCACTGCCTCTGTAGGCTAAAGGTAAAACCACACTAAGGCCCAAGCAGCATTGTCTCATAACTTGCCATGACTGAAAATGCAGTATGTTAATACTAGGAAAAAGGCCCGTTGTGGAAATAAATTCAACGGCCTCTAGAAAGAGGCTCCGGGTGGGTGCTCCGGCCTTGGACACTCACTGTCAATTTGCTGTGGCGACCTCAGCAGGGTATAATGACACTGAGTCCACCATTTTCTCCAGAGGAACTGATCTCTGCTACCTAAAGAACAGTTGTAATTTTGAGTGATCTCCAGCCCTCACCTGGAGATTGGCAACGATGGTTCCCCAGAAGGGAATGGTTGGTTTGGAGGGTGGACTCTATGGCTTTGGACCTGTCCGAGGTCCCACGCCTCCTGAAACCTCACCCTCTCCAGGCTCCATCCCTCACATCTCCAGGAATTTCCCACCTGGAGTTGGCAACCCTATCTCCTTCCCAGCCAATCATCAACCTACCTTTATTTCCCCCTCACTCTTCAGCTTTCCACCCCACACACGCCTGCAGCCTCTCCCGTGCTCTGAAGCCCTGACTGCTACGTCACATTGGCTGTCATACGGGGGCCACCTCAGCAGCATATAAGGATACAGAGCCCACCATTTTCTCCATGGGAACTGATCTCTGCCATCTGGAAAGCAGTTGTAATTCTGAGTGATCTGCAGCCCTCACCTGGAGATTGGACAGATTTTACCTCAGAACAGCAAAGTGTTTAGAATGTTAGAGGCAAAAGCCAATCAAGTCGCATATGCAAATAACCTCTGTGTTCTGTCTGGCTATGGGGGGAGGGAGATTCTGAGTGACACACCAGGGCACCAACCAATTCCGGAGCGTGTGGAATGTTCTAGAGAAGTGCCACCACCATTCGGCTTTTATATATAAGGGAGATATGAACAAAATTGATCCCTCAACCTTCATTTTCCAGGTTGTACCTTTTCCTGAGAGAGAGTTGTAACTTTAACACAGTCTTGGATCATGTGCTGTTGAACTCCTTGTAAATGAAATTTTTGTCCTGTGCAAAGAGAGAAATGGTATTTGTCAGCTTCAGTTAGGGTGTATTTTGTTTGTTCTGAGTTTGTAGCAAATGGTTGCATCTTGAAATACAGCATGTGTGTTGTCTGTGCGGTTTTGCAGCTGGAGAATTTCACCTCTGTAACAGGAAAGAATGTTTACCTAGAATGTGTATCTTGTTAGGCTAGTTTTTTGTGCCCTGTTTTGTGTTACCTGATGACTATCTTGATAATTGCTACTGGACCCTCTTGCCCCATTAGCAGTTATTTTATGTTGGCCTCCTCTGCTTCTTCAAAATTCCAGAAGTATCCACACTTGCAACAGGATTGGGGACCCCTGATCTTGTGAAGTATTCCATCTTGTATCATACCATGGCACACTGTCTTTTAGCCCTGACACATATTTCTCTATCAGTTGTTATTCCATCAGGACCAAACTGAGAATATGTTCTCCTCCATCTTGCTATTTCATCTCTACTTAGCAATTCACTATCATCCTTACATCTGAAAAATCCACTGGAGAAGTTGTGTGGAATGGAGGTTAAAATGTACTCAAAAAGGGCAGAGGCAAAGGGAAGTAATGAATGTCAACAGTGAAAAAAGGAAATGGGGGGGGGGGGAGGAGCATGCACACATGCAGGAGGATAACTGGAAGATGAAATCTGAAAATGTTAAGGAAGGGAAGGGTTCAGGAAGAAGAGAAATTTGTGAGCATCAAAAATGAATTGGCTTGCGCTTTGGTGCCAATGGCTGCTATGTTGACAATCACTGTTAGAGATGCTGGACAAAATTATTTTGTTTTTTTCTGGCTTGCCAGTCCTAGACAGGCAAATTGAGCCTAGAAGAACTTGTTTCCGGTACTATAAAGTAACTTCCTTGTAGGTCAGTATGCTTGGTGACACTGAGAGGGCTTTTAAGCTTCCTCTAGATCAGGGGTGTCAAACCAATGATCCACGGGCTGGAACCGGCCTGCCCAGGCCTTTAATCCAGCCCAGGAGTGGGGCTGTCTTCTCTCCCCCCTCCCCTGCCCATTCTTGCTGTTCTGAGTTTGAGCTGCATTGGAATATAAAGAGCAGACAGTGAGGATGCCTCTGAGAGCAGGAAGGAGAGGGCGGGGCTGCCTCTGAGCAGAGAGCACAGGGCGGGGCTACCTCTGAGAGCGGGAAGCAAAGGGCAGGGCTGCCAAACTTCCCAGCCACTGCTCCCAGCCTCCGTAGTCCTCCTCACAGGTAGGAGCTTGGGGGTGTGTGTGTCTTTTGCTGTGATCCTTGTGCTTCTTTTTTATTTTAAAACTTACTTTGCAAAATCCTACTATTCCCCCCACCTTTCCAGTTTAGGCAGGCAGCAGGGCCAGTTTAAGGGCGGGGGGGGGGGGGGTTGGGACCAGCCAGGGTTAAAATATATAGTTCTGCAAACTCAAGGGACTCCAGTTTTGCGGAGAAATGTTAGTTTTAACACACACACACACACAGCCTCTTAATGGAATAATAGCAGAACAAGTGCTGAAGCGGACACCCAGAATTGTTATCTCAAACCACCCTGTAAAATACCCCCTGAGACCCTGGGGAGCCACGACCACTCTGAGTAGAAGGGGGGGGGGAGAATCGTGCAGTGCCAGTCATTTCATGTTCTTCCCCTGCGTCCTAGGCTCAGACCATTTGTTTTTCTGGTTTATATTGGGGGTGGGTGGGTTTGGAACTAACCACAGTCAAAATATAGTGTTCAACAAACTCAAGGAACTTCAGTTTTGCAGGAAAATATTAGTTTTAACACACACACACACACACACACTCCTAATGTGGGGCTCCAATGGAATAGCTGCTATAATATCTTTAATTGTGTTTGTCTATGTCCTTTATGAAGTTCATATCTCTGCTGCCTTGCATTACATTTTATGACACACATGGCCCGGCCCAGCAAAGTCCAATTTATGTCAAATCCGGCCCTCATAACAAATGAGTTCAGCACCTCTGCTCTAGATAGACATGACACAGCCTAGTGTGTGTGTGGTATTTATTTTAAATTTTATTTTATTTATTTTACAAAATTTATATCCCACCTTTCTGCCCTCTCTTGGGATGCTACCCGTTTAATCTCAGAAAGCGGGTACATGTGAAGTAGGGCCTCCAAAGATAACTGCAGTAGTTTGGATTATTTGTTTTAAATGGGGAGTCTGCTTTAATCTGGAGAACTCTGTCTCCATATAAGGGTTTGAAAATGGCCAGTGAAATCCTAGCACATAAAAATAAAAAGGGTGAGATGACATGCTTCAAAGTTCATGGTTTTACTAGAGTGTTTATAGTGAAGTCCTTTTAATACTCATAGGAACACTACTTGTGAAGAAGAATCTGTAGGACCATTTCCATCTAATTCAGATCAGATGTATATCAGCTTCTGGTCTATTTACTTCTGTGCCATAATTACAAATGCATGTTCAGCTCAACATGTCTCCTCTTCTTCTCTGCCACTTAGCAATTCCTCATTTTCAACAACAGGCTGTCTACATGAAGCTTTTTCAAAACAAGTTGGCTTTCTTATTTTTATTATTTTGTGCAGTTGGATGCCATCAGTGAAGTCACATTGAGAGAATTGTCCTCCTGCTGTGATAGTGTAACTAAATTTAGGGTTTTTTTCTGACTGCGAACATTGTGCAGTGAAGTTTCTTGGACCAGAAAATAGAAACCTGTACTTCTTGGGTCTCAGGATGAAATGGTGCTAAGCGGAGGTGTCTTCTGGGGTGTTTTGTTTCCTGCTAACTGAAACAAAACAATCAAAATACTTACCTGTTTGATACTGTCTTCAGTTGCATCCACATGACTGTGATCCTCTGTGTTGCTTTCATTGCCTTTGCCAATGCAGAGAAATTTGCAGAGGCAACAGCACATCCACATGATCAGTTGACCCATGAATTCCTGCCCTGTTCCATCTGTTTCCCAGCTTCCCTCCTCCACTGTTTTCCAGGGAATCAGGATATCTGCCTGAATCTTTGTCCTTATATATTGCAGTGAAATAACTACAGAATTTAAAATAAACAAAAACTTGTATGATGAGGCAGGGAAAATGGTGGCCATGAGGGGCTGGTGTAAGGGGAATGGCACCAGTGTGGTTGAGACCTTTGAAATTGCACACCTTCCCATCCAGGTGGCAAACAAAAGTGCCTGGACTGCATTCTTTCAAAAAAGACTGCAGCAAATCATGTTTGGGAAAGCCTGGAACAAAGCAGAGGAAAACCTGGAAAGTGGATGATAAGATGTTATGGATAGTGCTTTGGTTTTTTTAAAACCCTCCAGTTTGGAAGCAAAGGTGGAACAAAGTGTCCATATAGAAGCAGCTTTCCATTGCAGTCCAAAGGGGAGTTGAAGAGGAAGAAAGGAAGCAGGGTGGGAAAACACAAGCATGCAGAAACCAAGTTGGAGTAAAACAGGCCACAGCTTTATTGATTACAGACACCGGAGCATTGGCATAGTGCAACCATCCAGGCAGGGGTCATTTCGTAGAAAAAGAGGTGCAGGACCTCATTAGCATAACTTATTCGCACAACTCCACACCCCCTGACATCACCGGAACTGTGTCAGAAGGCAACACCCACCGCTCAGGCTCCACTGGACTGTTTTGGATTGCTAGCTATTGGGGGGGGGGTCGCTCAGACCTGCCCTCACAGAGGAGGGAGAGCTTGTACCTGAAGGCGGGCTGGGGGGGAGGCTCTGCAACTTACCTGGCTGCTTCTTGCTCCTCGTGGCCTCACTGAGGGCTGCTGGGAGCAGGGGGTGGGGCTTGTTGCATGTGCCCGCCCCCTGGGGTCCTTACTGCCGGAGCTCTGCTCCTGTGAGCTCCCGCAGGAAATGACCCCCGCATCCAGGCATTGTGTAACCTGCCTGCTGGCCAATGAAACCCTTCCCCAGCCCACTTCCTGGGGGTAGACGAGTCCAGTGGTCCCACATGGGTGCAAGCCTTTGTGTGGTTTCCTTCAACCTGTGAGTGGAGCCAAGTGACAGACCCCAAGGTTAGAATGCCACTGCCTGGCTCCACCCCCAAGACCTGCACAGAGGCACAGCCTCCACCCCACACACGCACCATGAATCCTGTCCACTGCTATGACAGGTTAAGGAAAAACAAGAATTACAAGAACAAGGATCATAACCATGCAACAAAACCTGCAAACAGGGGAGGGTGGGAGGGATGGATGAAGCTGATCTGGGGGGAGCCCAGCATCCACATGGACATAAGAGGGGAAGGGGCAAACCAAGGGAAAGCCGCTGAGCCAGGGCTTCCTACCCAGCCTGCTCCCACAGGCCAATGAGGCAGCCAGCCGTTGGCTAACCAGCCTGATGCTGCAGGGATTCCCAGCAGCCACACCCATGCAGTGCAATGCTGCCTAGGCACAGAAGCCTGCTTCTAAGCCCCACCCTCCCGCCACAAAAATGCCCCCAAAGTAAGTCCAGGGTTGTGCATAGCCATTGGACTTTGAATCTCTAAGATTATTTAGTACTCACACACACATGCTTATGGACTTGAGTATTTTCAGTTGGAGAATTAGAGAATCACTGGCATTCTTTATATAGAATGACAGCTTTTTTGTTATATGAATAAACACAAGGGATTATTGCACTCACACACTTTCCCCCCTTGTACATGGCTGTTCCTTATTTGAACCACAAACTATGGCTTGCCTTTGAACCAGGATTAAACCAGCATTTTGATTCCAGGTTTGTAAAGAAGCGAGAAAACCCTAGTTTGTGGCTCAGATGTAGTAACAAATGGAGCTTTGTTGTAAAAGTGTAAGGCTTTCATTGTAGAACTACATCAATGGAAGGGTGAGTGCATGAGGATCTTGCCGACTCATTCTCATAATAATAAACCATGGTCTGATATGCATAAAGCATGCCACTGAATTTTGCTTCTGGGAAGCCGAAGTGTATCACTCCTCTTGGCAAAAGAAGAGACCCCTGTGGCCTCACTGTGTCCTGCTTAAATGGACAACTTATCATCTAGTGCCCAGGGTAACAGAATACGATTAATTTTTGAGAGAGGTTTGGTTGGCAGGAAATGAAAGTTTTATTCGTAGTTAGTTTCATTAGACCACCTCTACGATCACATTGTTACTGGTAGTTAAACAGTTCACTGACAATCCTTCTTGGCAGTGAACGGTTCTACCACCCCAGGAAGATTATTTTCCCCCCTGGCTTTTAAATAAAAGTGATAAATTATTCACCTACACTAAAGCTGAATGGGAAATCTCTTAAGAGTTTTTATACTGTAGGATTCATAAAGCTATTTTTCTTTTTTAAAGACAAGCATTTACTAAATTGGGTTTAACTCCTTGTAATAGGTTGTATACATTGTCCAAATACAGAAGGAAGCATTTAGTAATGCATGCTATATTAAATATGATGCTAAATATCAATGTCAATATAGGATGAGAACTCTTGGGGTCAGCTGGATTCTGCAGATGGGAAAGATGCAAGAAAGCACTTGCCTATTAATTAGTACAGTTCTAAATGACCAGCAGTCTTTGGAAGTGTTGGAGAGGAAGTAATCGATACTTCCATAAACATATGCATATTTGGGAGCCAGTGCAGAGGTTAAGGTGTCATATTATGATCTGAGAGACCGAGGTTCAGATCCCCATTCTGTCATGTAAGCTTGCTTGGGTGACCTTGGACTAGTCATACACTCCTAGCCTAACCTACCTCTCAGGGCTGTTGTGGGGATAAAAAGAAGCAGAGGAGAATGATGTAAATTGCCCTGAGTCCCCATGAGGGAGAACAGCAGACTCTTAATGAATTTTTAAAAAAATGTTAGGTGAGAGCATTGTCACAGAATTTTTTTTGGGGGGGAAGCTTTTGACAAATTATTTGATGTGAAAATGTGAATGAAAATATTTGAATCCATATCTTATTTTCATCTGCTTCAAACTGAATCCTCTAGAGGAATTCCAAAATATTGGGGGAGACTGATATATTTAAGTAAACACAAAGTAAGTTGAGTTATATGGAGTACCTGTATAATCAGGTGTATGATGTTGTTTCAGTGGTTGTACTATATATTTATTTATTTATTTATTTATTTAAATATTTTTATCCCGCCCTACCCCGCAAGTGGGCTCAGGGCGGCTTACAAGGGGCAGGAGCCCATACATAAAACCAATAAAACCAGAACATTAAAAACCAAGCAATACATATTATTATACATATATTCTTGTGCCTATGCCGTCACTCGGCTTTACATACCTATTTTCACTTTACCTTCAGCAGTAAAGTGTACTTTATGTAAAATAAGGAATTCAAGCAGTTTCTTCTTGGCCAGGAAGGAAATAAAAAGTTTTCTGAGGACAATCAGCATCTTATCTTAGCTGATCTACAGAACCAGCTCCCAAAATTTACTCCTGAATGTGGACAGTTTTACAGGCTTGTGTAGAGAGTTCATTCCACACTGATTACTTTCCTCTTGTAAAAGAAAAAATGAAGTGGGGATTTCCCCTGGGTTCCTCTGCAGACATGTCTAATCACATAGATTTCTGTTGTCAATGAAGAAAACTGATCAACTCAGAGAAACTGGCGGGATGTTAGGTGGTGTCCTAGTTGTGACAGCTGAGCTCTAACCTACACAGAATTTTTGTATATTTTTATCTTTCATAGGTGATATGATGGTTGGGGGTTTAAAGTAGCAAAATGCCGCTTAGGATATCTGATGGCAAAGAAACACCAGTTTTAGAGAGTTAGGATAGGGCTGGAGAAATAGTTTCACCCCCCACCCCACTAACTGTTCCTGGCTTATTCTTCTCACAGGTTGGTGGTTTGTAAGCACATCAGAAGAGCAAGGCTGGGTCCCTGCCACGTACCTGGAATCCCAAAGTGGAATTAGAGATGATTCTGAAATTAACATGTCGAAGGGAGGGGAAGGTAAGAATACCAAGAGAAGTTTCTGGTTAACTTGTTAGAAAAAGGCTTTGTTAAAGATCCATTTTGACCTTTATACAAACTAGCATTCATATATTAAAGTTCAGCACACAGGCTTGCCTGGTATTCAGCAATAACTATTTTGCACAATTTTGGAAGGCTGTAAAGCCTTGTAACTACCACCAATGGTGTGCCATGTAAGGAGCCTGGTAGAGCCTATAGGAGTAAATTTAATGTTCTGTCTTAAAGTGTGTGATTGTAAAACTCAGTTGAAAAACAAGGTAATGATAATTCTGTTTGATAATGGTAGTGTACACTTTCTAGCATCTTATGTTTGCTGTACAGTACATCTATGCTCTTTTATAAGAAGCCAACTCTGCATTTCCCCCTCCTTCCCCCCATTTCTCTTGAACCTGTAGATATTCCTTGTACAACTTTTATAGAAGGAGAGGGAGAGAGAAAAGCTTAGACGATCTACAAACTTCTGCCTTCTTCACTTCACTTCAAATTCCTTCCACCCTGATATACATAAGACATTGGAAATACTGCACTACATTGTTGAAACTGGCATGTATCCAACAATATGTGGAGCTCGCAAAGCAAGACTTTCCCACTTCCCTTTTCTTGCTGTATTATACTAAGTCCCCTAAAAATGTTTCCCTAGGAGTAGTAGACCTCCTAAAAACAGCCTGGGGAACAAAGTGTGGGTCTGCAATATGTGGGGGAATTAGCAGACATCACTGCCCCATCTTCAGCAAACAAAAAATGCTGTTCTGTTGCAGGAACTGCCATTCTAGTTTTGCCCCAGCTTCCAAGTCACTTTGTCATCAAAACCTACATATAGCCTATCTCCAGTAGTTGTTAGTTTTAGGGCTTTCTCCCTGTAGTCTAAACTTTCTAATCATCATATTCCATCCAATGAAAGTTGCTTCAGTAAGTCAGTTAAATCATAAAAATAACTGTGCACAGAAGATACTATTCACTCACTTTAGTAGGTCAGTTAAATCATAAAAATAACTGTGCGCAGAAGATACTGTTCAAACACAGACACGTATACAACTTAAGGAATCCCTTCCACCTGGGCGAGAAGGGACAGTACAGTACTCTTCATTGTTCTTAAACCAGATAAAAGCTCATATCAACAAGCTAGTATGATAATGCTGGTGGAATGCATATAAACATCCTGTGAAATGCAGCGTTTCTTAGGACTTGAAGCAGCCCTACTCTAATAAGCTAATGCAGTTGTTTAAGAAGAATGTTGAAAGTTCAAGTCCTGAGCACGCTCAGTTGTCACAAACCATCCCCTCTATCCTCAGGCCCCTCCCAGCAAATTTCTCTCCTATATGAGGGGAAGCCTGTAGCTCTTCCTGTGTGGTTCTCTAATGTAGTGAACACCAGTCAAAGGAAAGGTGGGAAACCAAGACAGCCAAACATATGGGCTGGGGGCCTTGTCAGTCCCTTTTGTGGTTTTCAGTGCAGCTTGTGGCATTCCATGTGAATGACTGAACTAATGCCCCTTTCAGGGCAAAGGGAACAAACCATCCACCACTGTGACTTGAGTACCGAATCGGCTTTTCCCCTCTTCCATTTAAGCTAGCTGTGCAACGTGATAATGTGATCTGCAGTTTGTCAGGCAAGGAGAGGAAATGTGACTTGTGGCCAACAGAGGAAGTTTCCTGGTTGACAGAAAAGGGTATCTTTGCAGAGAGAAGGAGCAACTGTTCTGGTAGATTAAAGGATTTTGGAAAGTAGGCCAGAGATGCTGAGACCAGTAACAGGGGACTGGTAGTTCTTGGTGAGAAGAGAATTTGAATCTGTGAAAGGACTTGGACTAGAGGGACAAGAGGTTTTCAGTATCTGTGGTAAAAAGTGACCTCTGGGGGTTTGGCCCTCCAGTCCAGTTTCTAGATCCCCTTGACAACTGTTCTAACTCCCTGTACTATCCCAAGAGCTCTGCATTAAGGTCAGCTGCATTTCAGGCAGGTGGCAAGAGAGCCTTATATTAAAGGCAGCCAGTGCTTTAACCTACTGATTGGATTTGGAATAACTGAGGGGAACCCAGGCTTTTTAGCATGCTCATACAAGCGCACACTCTTTGTGTGAAAATCCTTTCACTTCTTTTACTGGGAGAAGAAACTAGCAACAGTGTCAGCCAAAGGTCTTGTCATATTGGGTCATGTCATAGAATCTGTTCTGCAACTCGTGAATGACCACATGAACTGAAAGACTGTTAGATTCAGTTGTTGTTGTTTTATGAATATAACTGGGGAAAGGAATGTACCCTTAGACATAAAAACAGTGTCCTCAGTGCACAGTTATCTTAACAATCTCATAGTCATAAATCCTCCTTTTTGTTATTTATTTATAGTCTGTTATGAATAACCACTGTTCAGAATATGAGACTAATCGTCAATTTTGATACAACAGATGAAATTCATGGACTTTGGACTTTTTAAAAAGTTGTTGGACAATTAATTGTTTAGCACAAGATGTGCTTGCCGTAGCTTCCAAGCTAACCATATATTAGCATAATAGATAACAAATTTAGACACATCTTGCAGACATTCTAGAAGGCTGAATACTCACTTTTTATTTGAGAAGCTTGATTTCTGAAGAATTTCCAGACTGTGTGGGTCTCCCACTACACACACAAAAATGGAGCTTACATGATTGCAGTAAACTTCCTTCCACTTATGCTACCGTTTTTTGTGGAGGCCTCTTGGTAATAGCAATCTAGCAGTGTCATTTGTGTGTATTGGCAAGTAGAGGCCTTGTGAAAAATGCAGCCTGTATGGTGCAGCTTTGAACTGTCTCGCAACCTCAGCCATCATATGGACTGCAGTCTTTGCAAA
Organism: Gekko japonicus; assembly: GCF_001447785.1. Lineage (NCBI taxonomy): Eukaryota > Metazoa > Chordata > Lepidosauria > Squamata > Gekkonidae > Gekko > Gekko japonicus. The sequence goes on along the minus strand of NW_015172003.1, from coordinate 1,841,515 downwards.
AGCCATGAATGTTCCTGTGACATAAATCTCATCCTTAAGATCTTTCCTGGCCTGAGAGCATAAGGTATAGGTGAAGACACCATGATATTTTTGTTATTTGTACGGACTCTGATGCTTTTACTGATATGGTGTACTGAAGTTCACAAAATGCAGCAAGGAACATACATGTTTGTGTGCCTGGGCCTCAAGGATTTAACCAATTTATTGCATCTCATAAACTAATCCCAGTGTGTTATTGCATCCCATCCATATTAACCCAAGGCCCGTCCTTGTAATTATCATGTTTTTTGTTGGGTTTTTGTTCTTTGCCCATCCATCATTTTTTCCCTTCTTCCCTCTTTTATGTTCTCATCCATTTCCAACCTAGTTTCTAAGAGACGCAAGGCTCACCTGAGGCGTCTGGACCGGCGATGGACGCTGGGAGGGATGGTCAACAGGCAGCAGAGTCGAGGTGAATAGCTTTCTGGGACACATCCCCTTGAAAAGCACAAAAAATGGTTGCTGCTGCTTCTCTTGCTATTTGACATTGCTAAGAATGGCTGATGTGTTATTTCGCTGGCTCTTGTTTCTTCTGCAACAGAAACATGCTTACATTCTGCAGAGTTGAAGGGCATTTTGATGGTATTTGCTGAGCATGTTAGAAATTGGAGCCAACAGCAAAAGATTGATTTCTAACCTTGTTTATTTTCCAGTGCATTGTTTCTTAATATTGCTAAGGTAGCAACAAAAAAGTACATTTTGATTTGTTTTTTAAATTTGATTTAAAAATCAGCTTAAAAAAAGGCTTTGAGTTCCTTTTGTCGACATTACTCATATTTTTGCAAATGAACTTTAACAAGGAAGGGTCTGATCCTGTCAAAAAGGCTAGGATTTTGCTTAGGGTGGCCTAGGCCCCGTCCACACGGATGAATTTGGGCCGGTAGAAGGACGGTTCGGGGATGCAGCAAACGGGCGCAATCCCACCACAACATCTGGGAAGCGTAGTGCTTCCGTCCCCGAACCGGCCCTTCTGCCCAAAACAGCGCATCAACTTAGAACCACCTACCTAGGTGGTTCATCTCGACGAGGTGCCGCAAGCCGGGCCGTCGGATTCGCCGGCGCGTCTTTGCGCCGGCGCATCCCCGGTTCCTAGCCGAACTGCGCATGCTCCGACATGCGCAGTTCGGCAGGCTCACTGTCTGAACTGTGTTTTCTCCCTGGCATCTGATCGTGCCGGGGAGAAAAGGCGCCGCGGCCCAGGGGATCCGTGGGATCCCGCTGCGGCGTCTCAACTTTGGCGCGGCTTTTAAAAGCCGCGCTTTGAGCGACTTATCCCTTGCCGTGTGGCAGGGGCCCTATACTGTCCTCCCTCACTTGCTCACTGTCTTCAGCCACATCTGAATTGTGAAAGGCCTGCATTGTTATGTTATTGCTCCAATGTATTGTTGCACTGGCAACAAGCCCATGCATTTCTAGACATCCTTTGCTTTGCCTAGATGAGGGCTGGTGGGTGAAGAGATGGGCAGCTTTGAGAGAACTGTAGAATTTGCACTTTGAAAAGTACAGTGTAGTCAAGTGATTCTAGCTTGCATTACCAAGGCTGCTTTACAAAATTACACTTAAGGTGTCCGACAAAGATATTATTTATTTGCAGGGAGCAGACTTTCTTACATGTACACAGCAGTATTTTAGAAGAGCGGTGTCTCTTTTTGCTGTCTTGTGAACATACCACTGACTGAGCCTTCTCTGTATGTACACAGAGTGTTCTAGATATTGTGTTCCTCACACAGGAGAGTATATCTACATGGTACATGCCATTTACTTGCAAAGGAGGAAGTTTGTCTTTGTTTCCTTATTCCACACATCTTGTTATTTCTGCAAATATTACCACTAAATGATAACAGGAACATCTGAATAGGGCAGGGTTCTCTCCAAGAGGTGGAAGAGCTAGAATATGGTCCTTGGTGAAAATCTATTGTGAGAAATATGCCAGTGAGGCACAGAACTTGCAATAAACTGTAAACTTGTAGGCCATCCCTTGGCATTTGTTCAGTCCCAATCCTGTGGGAAGATGGCTATCACTGGCGCTGCATAGTGACTATGCCACCGTTTGGTCACCTAATTGTTGTTCTTGGGCTGCCTCCTAGTGAAAAAGCCCCTGAAGTAGTAAAATATGAAGGGTGAAATGTCATTGTTAAGGGCTGAAGGCTTTTTGACTCTCAAGCACACAGTGCTCTCAAGCACACAGTGACTTTCTGTCCTGAAGGACATTATTTCTGTGTGGGGGAGGGTGGGGAGGAAAGATGCCATGAAAGACTGCTGACTGAAAGGAAAGTATTTTTAAAGAGAATTCTTCTGTGGTTTGGAAGACACAGGATTTGAGCTATTGCATTTTGCTTAGGAAACCTTAATAGGATAATTCCCCAGACTGCGTGCCTCTCTGCCCCAAGCTTTTCAAAGGAGGGTCAGGGCATAGACTTGCAGTCTATAACAGATACACAGTGGTCATAAATTTAAATATGTGGAATAGGCTTCCTTGCCTTTATGTCGCAGAAAGTGATAAGGACACAGGACCGGAATTTGTGAGTACTGGTTCTTAATGTGCTACTGGAGCATTCTTAATGTTCATTTCTGTAAAATCTATCTAACTCACCAGAATCAAGAACCCCAAATGTCTCTCCTGACATGCTTATACTCAGGGGTCATTTCGTAGAGGTGCAGGAGCTCATTAGCATAACTCATTAGGATAACTTATTTGCATATGCCGCACCCCCTGACATCACCAGAAGTGTGTCAGAAGGCAACACCCACTGCAACTTACTTGGCTGTTTCTTGCTCCTCATGGCCCGGGGCTCCTAGGAGCAGGGGGCGGGGCTTGTTGCATGTGCCCGCCCCCTGGGCTCTTTACTGCCGGAGCTCCGCTCCTGTGCGCTCCTGCAGGAAATGACCTCTGCTTATACTTACACTTTTATTTGCTCGCTAGTTTGAATATCCTTTTCCCCTCCAAGTGTAGGAATTCTATGAACGGGTTGTTGCACGGAAGTCATGTTAAGTTGCTCCTTCTGGTGGCTTCCTCTCTGCAGCAAACTATTTGTACACAAAAACAATGAACTGGGTGACTTCCTCTATGTCACTGCAAATCCCAGAGTTGGATCAAATGCTTCTTTCTGTTGACATGGGAGTCTTGCTTGCTCCTTAACAGAAGGAGTGTGTGTGCCATTGAATCTAATACGATGTTATGAAGAATTTATGAAATCATGTGGAAACAGCCACTTTAGGGAGCAAATGAGAGTAGCTTCCGTGGTGTATACTGCACCAGCCCTCAAATAAACAACTGAAAGAAAGAGAAAAATTGAAGCCTTTAAAAAATATAGTTTGACTTTGGCTGCAATCTGTGGAATACACCTGGAGCAAAAATGGTTTGTAGATTTCAAAAAGTATTAGGTTGCAAGAGGCTGTAAGGAAGTATAACGGAAGTAATTAAACTCTAGTATGAAATGAAGTGAAGAAACTGAGATAAGAATAGGAGATTAAAGGTGAGCAGGGCTAAAGGTTTCTAAGGATTTCCAGCATGTTTGGCTGGTGTTTTCAAACAGGCAGCACAGGGCTGCATCCATACAACATTAGACGTTGCATTATTATTGCACTGTAACAATGATTTACAGCTGGATCATTCGCAAAGGAAAATTCAGTTGCAAAATATTGCAACGATGTGTGGATACAGTCCAGAAATGGCAATGGATTTTGAGAGCTCGGTTAGGACTTGAGATGGGAAGAACAGTTATCTTAAGAGTTATGCATGGCAAAAACAACTTTAGTCATAGCACAATTGCAGATGTCAAAGATATTAAAGTGTTAAAATAGGTCATTGTTTATTATTTAGGTTCAGGTTCAGGCATTCATTACGGCAACAAGCCATAGAACACACATGCTTAAATGTTTATTATTTATTTATTTAAACATTTATTAGCTGCCTTCCTTCCTTATGAAGTTCACGGTGACTTACAAACATAGATAAAACACATAGGATAAAATACATTAAAACCAAATTTAAACGTCACTGCTCAGGACTGCTATTAAACTTAATCAAATGCAGTCCTAAATAAAACTGTCTTCAACTGCCTCCTAAAGTTCTAAAGTGAGGGGATCAGGTGTCCCTCCTTGGGGAAGCTGTTCTATAATTGCAGGGCTACCACTGAAAAGTCCCTCTCTTGTGTACCCACCAAACAGGCTTATTTAATTGACGGGACAGTCAGGAACGCCTCTCCCTGTGATCTTAATTCCCAGGCAGGGATGTGTCAGAGAAGACAGTCCTTTAGATAAGCCGATCCCAAGCCACGTAGGACTCTAAATTATGATTGCCTGTCTCTAGTGCCAAAAAGCTGATGGAAGAACTATGAGATGATGCAAGCCATTTGCATTTTTATCACATATTGTTCAATTGGTCTGTTTTTTTAAAACTCAAATTGTCCACAACGTTCAGGTACTTTTAAAAATGCTCTTTGGCATGTTGGATGAAATACTAGTCATTATTTTTTTTTGGAATGATAATGTTTTGCTGTGCTTTCCCATAAATGTTGAGTTGCATATATTGGATATTATAATTTTTTTCTATGGTTAGCCTCAGTAGAAGACTCTCCCAAATTGTTTGTAGGTTATAAGCAGACCCATACTCGCAAGGGCCAGTTTGAATTATAGAGCCCATTTGTGTGTTTGTGGTCTCCCCTTTCTACCACTGAAAAACCAAATAAGTGCAATTTAGGAAATGATACAATATTTTCCTGTGAAAGCACTCTGCATAGGGAAACTTTAATGATAGCTTCCTGTTGCAGAATAGAAGAGTTAAAAATAGAACAGTTAAACAAATCTGTAAAGGGGGCTCTAATACCTATAGGGATTTAATCTTTTGCAACATTCCGCTATAGGCATGTCCTCTTCATCTTTCAGTCTCTTTCCCATCTTGCTGTTCTCATCTTAAGTGAACAATTTTTAGATGGCTTTCTGCCAAAAGAAACAAATCTTTGGAAAGCAGAACCAGTGATAGGGAAAACTTTAGCTGCTCAGCATTCACATAATTGGCTTCAAGCCTAAGTCTTATTTGGATTCTGCAAATCTTTTTACAAAACCAGGCTGCCAGGACTGCTGCAAGAGCCAGTCATCTGTAGCAACAGCAGAGTCCCTTTTTGGCTGGTGTCAGCCCTCTGCCTCAACAGCTGCATGTGAATGTGTACAGGGACTGTACGACTGGCTCAAGGTTACCCAGTAAACGTCCACTGCTGAGATGGAAGCTCCCAGATCCTAATCTAACCCCCCACACCGCATTAGCTCCCAAATGGGTGTGTTTGGAGTGGTAACATTAGTAGCATGAAGATGCTGAGTTTTCTTTTGTTCCTCTCTAAAAGAGGAAGCATTTGTGCCAGAAGCATAGGTGAAGCAACTTGGAAGTTTTCCATTTAAACGGGCTCCTATGATAAACAAAATCTAGCCAGGTTTGAGCACAGTATGCTGCCAGAAGAGAGAATGAATGAAAATTCTCCCCTTCTGTTCATGAAAGTCCTCAGGTGGACCCAAGAAAATAATTTGTATCTGGTTCCAGGATGAAGGGCAGGATTCCCGAGTTCAGTCTTCATCATTGTCCAGAAGAAAGAATGGGAGCCATTCATTTAAATAAAGGAACACTGTTGGGGTGCAAACTAAACTTGATGCTTGCACTTGGACTTTCCCATCTTTGAAATCCAAGCTTACCTTTTCTGCATAAATCTGCATATTGTATTCCCAAATTCCATTCTGAAGTGTGATGATATGATGGGAATCAGCTATTTTAGATATACATAATGCATACTTTGGGTAGCTTATGTCAAATAGCATATAGATTCAAATGCCACATGTGTATTCTATGCAGCTGTATTTTTTAGACCTGTAGGAGCACTACCACTCCTCCCCAGTCTATGATCTTGTCCATGAGGTCGCGAAGAGTCGGACTCAACTGTGCGACTGAACAACAACAAACACACAATTACTCTTTTGAACTGGCACTTAAATGGCTATGCAACATTGACTAGCAATCTCATAGTATAGAAGTTTATATATCAAAATCAAGAAGAGAAGGTAACATTTTCTCAGCTTGGCTATCGCTGACTTCCTACAAATTATTCAAACTACAATCAAATGGTCAAAGTATAATGTAATGTATTTTACTTGGGATCAAATCAGAATAAATTAAATCTGAACATGCTTGTTTTCTTTCTCAACTTACATCATACTAATCAAATTTCGTTCCTGTACATTCTCACCTCTTGGTTGCGGAAGCCATTGTGTCTTTGTGTTTGTGGATTAATCCTTTCTTCTGCTCCTAACTTATTGTGTTATGGTACAATTGTTTATTCTGAGCCTCTTTCCTAGTGTATTGTACTGGATCTGAATGAAAACTTTCACCTTCACCATCCAGGAGATATGTAATGTTCCAATGCACAGATCATTTTCACATTTCCTGGGTGATGATGGTACAACAGTTTGTTTCAGACACTGCAGGAACATAAAGTGTGAGTTGTTCATGCTTCTGTTCTCTCCATATACATGCTAGGTTTCTATGTGTGTGTTCATTGTATGTACTGCATAAAAATTAATTTGCTTCAATAAAAACAGATGCTTTTGTCTTAGATCTGTTGTAGCAGGAAACTTCTTTTCATAAAGAGACTTCAGTGTGCAAGAGACACAAAGCAGAGCTTTGATTGTATAGTAGTGATGTCAGCCCCTCTGTCTCCAAGTCCTAAGTAAATATGTGAGTTTAGACTTTTTTTGGTCTCCCTATAAAAGTCACAGTGGGATACTGCAACAGTATGTTTCTGGAATGATGTTATGTTATGTAGCTGAGGTTTCTGTAGTCACTTGCTTTCCAGCATTTACCCCATCATCTAAAAATGCAAATCTACATGAATATCTAGCAGTTTCATATAAATAAAATAATGAGGCTGTTGACTAGTTTACTGCCTGGATTCCTTTTCTATCCACCCCTTGTCATCATTTCTAAGGAATCTTCTACCAACTTGTGAGACTCTTAAGTTTTGGTTAACAACAAGTGACTGCCTCCTAAACCTATAGTACTCCAACAGCCCCAAGTAAGGCTCATTTCATATACTGCCATCATGCCATGATTGCTGCTTGAAACTGGAAATGCAATAGTCTGATGGCTGCACCTGCACCATTACAACTTATGAAGTGGACTAAAGCAGAGCCTCTTTAAGGTTGTACTTAGGCTGGCAATGGAGCTTTCCCTTAAAGAATCCTGGGAACTGTGACTTGATTCAGATGTTGGGAACATTCTTCAAGACCACCTCCAACCCCCACCCACAGCTGCCAAGTAAAAGGGAGGGTCTCCTTAGTCTGGTGTGAGTCTTGGTATTGTTGTATTTGTGCCCCAAGAATCTCTGTTCCCAGTGGCTGCTGTATCACCCTGTCCAAGGAATATAATTTTTCCTTTTGTATGTTGTAAAATGTCTTGTATTGATGACTTGGCATGTCCTCCTCATGATAGGAGTCCAAAGGCAGCAATCATAATGTGGCAAGGCTGTGGTTTGCTGGAGTCTGTTGCCACTGGATGTTTTGCCAACTTTTTTTGAAAGCAAAGTATGGCTTTTTGTCTCCACAAAGGCTTTCAGGTCTTCTTTTTCTTTTAGCCAGGAACAAAGGGCAGATGAGCCACAAGCTGGGCAGAGGACAGCGTGGGCAGATGGACAGGTTACTAGCGGCATAAGCAAAAACCACCCTTCTTGCATTGTCATCATCCCCCTGCCTCTTGTAGCTTGTCAAAAGAAAGACGAAAAGGAAAAAAAACAAAGAAAAGAAAAAAATTTAGGGACAGCACTTCCTTTCTCTTAAGCTATGCCCAGCACTTAATTTGAACTGATGCTGCTTAGTAAAGCCCGGCTGTCCTGTGGTAGAAGTTGGTGAAAAACTTCTGCCAGTTTCCGTAGCCTAGTTCCGAATAAGTTATTTGTATGGCAGTATGTTTGTGTGACAGCTGCTCTGATGTGATTAAGCTTTCAAGAACATGGCTTTGGGTTTGCCAGAATTTGTGCAACTCCTGGAACTCTACCTTCAAAGGTAGCGTTCGTTCACTTCAGATAGCAGAGAGTCTGTTGCTTTCTATCTAAAGCCGCTGCTGTTTCTAACACTACTGCATTTATATGGCCAACTTCAACATTCCTATCCGTATCTGCTCCGTGATGACCAGGACTACAATCTCGGTTTGAATGCAAGCACTTTCCTTTTGTCCTCCATAGAAAGTCACCCAGCTAGGTTTCTCATGTCTTCCCCTTGGGGACCATACTTTGCCGTTCCAAGCAATAGAAATAGCCTTGTTCAACTATCCAATGTACATCTGTAACATATTTGAGAATATTCTTCTTGTGGATATCTGTTGCTTTCTTGAAGATGGTGAGGTAGTGATAATGGCTATGATATGCTGAAAATGAGAATCTGCAGCTCACTCACTGGCAAGGCAGAGAGTCAGCTACGTACAAACATGCCAACTTTTGGGTTGGGTCAATATGTGTTCTAGCCGGGAAAAAGAGATTGAGTTTCTAGACACTCTAAATGACTGTGCTATGGAGCAGATGGTCACGGAACCTACCAGGGGAGAGGCGATCCTTGATTTAGTCCTAAGTAACACTCAAGACCTGGTGAGAGATGTAAAAGTGATTGCACCGCTTGGAAACAGTGATCATAATGTTGTTGAGTTCATCATTTGTACAAATAGAGAATTGGCCAAAAAGACTCACACAACCATTTTTAACTTTAAAAGGGGTAATTTCTCTGATATGAGGGGACACGTGGGGAGGAAACTGAAAGGAAAAGTAGAAAGGGTCAAAACAATTGGGGAAGCTTGGGATCTATTTAAAACTACGATCCTAGAAGCTCAAAAAATATATATTCCGCAGGTTAGGAAAGGCACAAACAGGTATAGGAAAAAGCCTGCATGGTTAACAAACAGAGTAATGGAGGCTGTAAAAAGTAAAAAGAATTCCTTTAAGCAGTGGAAAGCTAGTCACAGTGAGGCTGATAAAACGGAACACAGGCTATGGCAAATAAAATGCAAGTCTGAGGTCAGGCAGGCAAAAAGGGAATATGAGGAGCATATAGCAAAAAACGTAAAAACCAACAATAAAACTTTCTTCAAATACATTAGAAACAGGAAACCAGCCAGGGAGGCAGTGGGGCCCTTGGACGACCAAGGGGTAAAAGGAGTATTGAAGGATGATAGGGAAATGGCTGAGAAGCTAAATGCATTTTTTGCCTCCGTCTTCACTGTGGAAGATGAGAAGTGCTTGCCCACTCCAGAACCACTGATTTCAGGAGGGGTGTTGGAAGACCTGAGTCAGATTGAGGTGATGAGAGAGGAGGTCCTAAAACTGATAGACAACTTAAAAACTGAAAAATCACCAGGCCCAGATGGCATACATCCGAGAGTTCTGAAAGAACTCAAATGTGAACTTGTAGATCTCCTGACAAAGATATGTAATCTTTCCTTAAAATCTGCCTCCATTCCTGAGGATTGGAAGGTAGCTAATGTCACTCCCATCTTTAAAAAGGGTTCCAGAGGAGATCCGGGAAATTACAGGCCAGTCAGTCTGACGTCGATACCGGGTAAATTGGTGGAAACCATTATTAAGGAAAGAATTAGTAGGCACATAGATGAACAAAACCTATTGAGGCAGACTCAGCACGGTTTCTGTAAGGGAAGATCTTGTCTCACTAACCTGTTAGTGTTCTTTGAGGGGGTGAACAAACATGTGGACAAGGGGGATCCAATAGATATTATTTACCTTGACTTCCAGAAAGCTTTTGATAAAGTTCCTCATCAAAGGCTCCTAAGTAAGCTCAAAAATCATGGGATAGAAGGACAAGTCCTTTTATGGATCAAAAACTGGCTAGTTCATAGAAAACAGAGAGTGAGTGTAGGTGGGCAATTTTCTCAGTGGAGGGTGGTAAGCAGTGGGGTACCGCAGGGATCAGTACTTGGTCCACTGCTTTTTAACTTGTTCATTAATGATTTGGAGATGGGAGTAAGCAGTGAAGTGGCTAAATTTGCGGATGATACAAAGTTGTTCAGGGTGGTGAAAACCAGTGAGGATTGTGAGGCACTCCAAGGGGATCTGTCAAGGATGGGCGAGTGGGCGTCAACATGGCAAATGGGGTTCAATGTGGCCAAGTGCAAGGTGATGCACATTGGAGCCAAAAATCCTAAATATAAATACACATTGATGGGGTCTGAACTGGCAGAGACTGAGCAAGAGAGAGATCTTGGAGTTGTAGTGGATAACTCACTGAAAATGTCGAGACAGTGTGTGACTGCAATAAAGAAGGCCAATGCTATGCTGGGGATTATTAGGAAGGGTATTGAAAACAGATCAGCCAATATAATAATGCCCCTATATAAATCAATGGTGAGACCTCATTTGGAATACTGTGTGCAGTTCTGGGCACCACACCTTAAAAAGGATATTATAGCTTTGGAAAAAGTGCAGAAAAGGGCAACTCGAATGATAAAAGGGTTGGAACACTTTCCCTATGAGGAAAGGTTAAAGCGCTTAGGGCTCTTTAGCTTGGAGAAACGACGACTGAGGGGTGACATGATTGAGGTTTATAAGATTATGCATGGGAAAGAGCAGGTAGAGAAAGAGGTACTTTTCTCCCTTTCTCACAATACAAGAACTCGTGGGCACTGCATGAAACTGCAGAGCGGTCGGGTTAGAACGGATAAAAGGAAGTACTTCTTCACCCAAAGAGTGATTAACACATGGAATTCACTGCCACAGGAAGTGGTGGGTGCTACAAGCATGGACGGCTTCAAAAGGGAATTAGATAAGCATATGGAGCAGAGGTCCATCAGTGGCTATTAGCCACAAGGTATAGCTAGGGGCTCTGGGGCAAGTGATGCTCTGTCTTCTTGGTGCTTGGGGGGGGGGGTAAACAGTGGGGGGGCTTCTAATCCTGGCCCCACTGCTGGACCTCCTGATGGCACTGGTATTTCTGGCCACTGTGTGACACAGAGTGTTGGACTGGATGGGCCTTTGGCCTGATCCAACATTGGCGTCTCTTATGTTCTTATGAAAGCAAGAAATGAAAGGTAGCAGACCTTCATTCATTTATTTATTGTAAATATTTTTATTTTATTTTTAATTTATTTATTGTTTCAACTTTTACCTCGCCGAAGTTGGCTCAGGGCAGCTGACTTTTCCTTGTGGGTTACAATTCCAAGATGAAAAACATACAAAATGCAATAAAAGCCTGTTAACACCCCCCCCAAAAATGTTTGCAGTTTAAACCTCACTAAAAGCCCTCACAAATATAGTGGACTTAAAGCACCTTCCAAAGACTGTGCTTCCCTCACTTCCAGAGGAAGCCTGTCCCATGCAGTGCAAGCTACTGTATGAGAGGCAATAGGCTTTAGTAAACACCAAACGGGCTAGCTTATGCAGGGTAGCAACTAGATGCTCACAACTATTTATTTATTTATTTATTTATTACATTTGTATCCTGCCCTCCCCAGTGGGCTCAGGGCGGCTAACAAAGGCAGGTTGTCAGCTCTGCCATAGATAAAAACATATAAAAACATAGTAAAACATCAATACTAAAACCACAGTGCTCTACCCAATTACTAATATCCTAGATCCAAGATGGTATCACCGCAGTTCTAGATGGTACTCCCAAAGCGTACATATCCAGTGGCGATGGCTTGTCAGATCTTCTGTATTTTCTAAGTTCTTCCTCAGGCCTTGTCGATGCATCCATTAAGATGTCTTGACGGTGGTGGTATAGTAGGGCGGCGGCTCCTACTCAAAGGCCTGGCAGAAGAGCTCCGTCTTGCAGGCCCCGCGGAACTGCACAAGGTCCCGCAGGGCCCGGATCTCCCCCGGGAGCTCGTTCCACCAGGTAGGAGCCGCCACCGAAAAAGCCCTGGCCCTGGTCACAGAATGCCATAATTGGTGCATAGGGACATACAGAGAGAGATGGTCCCCTTCAGGTTCTTCCAATGTTTATAGTCACCTATGTTACAAAGTGACTGGGGCTAGAACCAGCATGAGGAAACCCATCTACAGCTTAGGACCATACATTCAGGGTAAATAATGGAAGAGAGGTTAAAATTGTGGAAGTGGGCTTTGTCTGCTTTCATGAGGGCTTGATGGTGGATACCGGTGGATGGTATCTCTTGCAGACTCAGCCCTGAAGTTCTTCCTGAATGACTGGGTGGGGCTGAACCAAAAGGGTGAGAGGAGGCCCCAAAGGAACATGAAGCCAGAGACCATGAAATTGATCTCCTAGAGATATGGAGACATCTTTTGGTGGGGTCTGTAATACTTTGCTAGTCCTAGCATTTAAGCAGCTGCTGCTAAAAATCTGCTTTTGGTGAGAGGCTTCAGAAGCTTGATATTAGTGTTAGATTCATACTCCTCCCCCCCCCAAAAAAAAAAAGATTGAGGGAGGTGGTATGGAAGAGGGAGTTAAATGTTAATGATGAAATTGATACTACGTAGTTCACTTGGTTCTCTGTTGGGGCAGAGTAGTGTGGCCCTCAAGCACAAGAGAGTTTGTATAAAATAGTGAACAGCAACAAGATTGCTTCCACGGTTATGTAACCCCTTTTTATCCCAATGGCCGGGTTCCATAATCTAAGGTAAGGCTCACACCCAGTGTTTCAGAAATTCTAATACAATTTAATTAGCAATGCAAAACACATTCCAGAATCCAAGACAATATCAAAACAGTTCACAAGTCAGAGTACTATAGAAAGGGAGAGTTCTACTCATAATCTACCCTGCACAAGTCACAGTGCAGAGAATCTTCTGTAAACTCTAGGCCAGGGGTGTCAAATATGTGGCCCCGGGGCTGGATTAGGAACCCGGAGGGCTTCTATCTGGCCCGCAGTGGAACGGGCTGTCTTCTGCTTCTTCTTCCAGTTCTGCTGCTGCTGCATCATCGTAGGTTTGCAGCTTACAGATACACACCTGAACAGCATACGCAAGATTGCAACAACACAGACATTTTGATGCAATAATTCAGAGCAAGAGGTGTCAGTAATCAGACACTGTTAAATAAACAAAATATTGCAAGAGTGCTAATGTTTTAAGCATGTTTTTATTTTAAGTTAAAAAAAACATTTGTGTCCTTTATAAAGTGTATATCTCCTCTACCTGGCATTACATTTTATAACACACATGGCCCGGCCCAAAAAGGTCTCATTTATGTCAGATCCAGCCCTCATAACAAATGAGTTTGACACCCCTGCTCTAGGCCTTGGGTGTGATCCAAGATGCCACAGCTGTCCTCTTGAGCAGGCAGGAGTTCTTCCAACAAAGATTGCAGAGGACCTCTTTATTCTTGTTTTATTGCCCTAGAAGCAGTTCCCCTTTCCTGCCAGGCAAAGAACTGGGTCAGCTCTTGACTAAGGTGCAGGGCCTAGCACAGCCCATGAGGAGCCTAGGTTCAGCTCACAGTGATTTCTGCTCTTTTTCTGTTAAAGGGAATCAGCTCTTTGGGAAGACAGTGGATCTGTCTCATCTGTCTTTTCAATAACCAGCAGTCACCCACCACCAGTGGGGCTGACTCCCATGTTACAAGATGCAAGACCTGCCAAGGTCTTAGCAATTCAAGAGTACAATCTTCGGGAGTCCTCTTGTCTTCATTTCCTTTTTAGTTAGCACAGTTAACTCATTCTAATACCTCTCAATGGCATGGTGGGTCTTGCAATGCATTTCCCATAAGCCTTTGTTAAGCATGCAAACTACTGACAACTAGTAGCAAAGCCATATCTAAACATCTGCTGTCTGCTAGTCACCCCTGGCCCAGAGCCTCTTTACCAGCACCAGCCTACATTCAGCACAGGCCTACACTTACATGTATGTGTGCGTGCATCCATACACTTCACCATTTTGTAGCTCCCTTTCCATTGAATTCTGTTTGCCTTCTCTGTATGACTCACATTACTTCTTTAAAAAGTAGCTATGACTGCTGAGAGGCATCATGAATGCTCTTAAGGCTTTACTCGTATATCTTAAGAATGCCCAAAGAAACACAAAATTAAGAAGGAAGGAAAGGGCATGCAAATGGTGAGAAAAGTTAATTGAAAGAAAGTACGGGTCCTCTTACATGAGAGCAAAATAAGACCAGTGGGCTCTCGGCTTTCTCAGCCCCCAGTGTAGCCTGGGTTCTAGAAATTTTGTACCCTATTTCCTCACCATAATTTACACACACAGCAGGCCTGAGAGCAACCCACCACTGTAGCCCTTATGCTCCAGTCCATTGAAGTTGACATGGAGCTGAAGGACTAGCATAAACATTTCCTAAGGGTACAATGAGATGTTGAGTGTTCGTGTGCAGCAACAACAAATGCCAGTCTGCAAAGGCCTTTAGAGGTATGTGATCTGTTGTCCCATGATTGCTCTTAAACCCACATTCCTAAAATTAAGGGATATATTAGAGGGAAGCAGATTTAATATGAGGAGATGAGTCCCTGGATAATCCAGGGTACACGTTCCTTATCTGACTCCCATCCTAGACATGCAACAAGCAATATTAATACTAGGGTAGTACTGGGTCGGGTAGAGTTCGTGTCAAGCACTTAGTGACAATGCATGGGCTAGAATCCCCTGTCCCTGAATATTTGAGAGAGTGTTGATTCAGTCTTGACATCCTGAGTTAGCTTTATTTAAAGGATGCATAGAAAATGACAGTTCCTTTTGTCTTGTGAGCTCTGAGGTCTGGGAAAGGTACAATATGATCTAATCATGAAACCACAGATACTGACTGCCCAGTGCTGTAAAGCTGTATTGTTTCTAGGGGTGTGAAGAGGGTAGGTCAGTCCATTCCTTTGCATTGGAGGCGTATTGGTCGCACTCCAGGATCAGCATTTGGGTTCCAGTAATTCAGCATTTAGCATAACCATGTGTGTGCTAAATGGAGCCAGCTGGAGCAAGATCCTTTAGTGACGCTTTGCTGCTTTGGCAGCTAGTCTGATCTTTGTCAATACCATATGTAAGAATTGGGGGAGTCCCTCCCCAAGAGACCCTGTCTCATTTGTTGGCATGGAAGGAACAGGGCGGTGGTGAGGAGCTGATACAGGCATGCTTGTAGCATGACAGCTAATAGGTACTTCAGGGTCCCCGGAGCAAGACTCCACCTCTGCAATGCTTCCACGTTTAATTGCTGCGAAATCATTGTTAAAAGCAATCAGAGAAAGAGGAACCGCGGTGCAAGTTTTGATCTTAACTGATGTTACCTCTTCTTTCTTTGCTAGAAGAGAAATATGTCACAATCCAGTCATATACCAGCCAAGGGAAAGATGAGATCGGGTTTGAAAAGGGAGTCACTGTGGAGGTCATTCAAAAGAACCTGGAAGGATGGTGGTACATAAGGTAAGGTGGGGGGGAATCACTCCGGGGCTATCCAGCCTTTTGATTATCACCTTCGCCACGGCATACCTTAAGATCTCTATCTAAAATGGGACTTCTAGAGATTTTCTTAATTCTGAGAATATTAATGAAGCTGCATAAGGTCAGTTGTATAGTGAATGCTGTATAGAAATATGTTTTTTAAAAGGCATTGGGACTGTTTGTTTCCACCAGGTTGAGAACAGTATCCAGTGAAGAGACTCTTGCTGTCCTCACAATGATTGAGATGGGCAGGAGTGATTCAGTGAGGGGCTTTTAAATTGCTGATAATGTTGGGAAGTTGTTACCAGCTCATTTGTATTTATGTGTGTTGTATAATGCTGTACAAAAAGAAACTTTTCAGAGATATATTCTATTCACATATCTGTCTTTGATTAAATGCCAAAAATACAGAATTTTTGGAAACAGTTAATCTAGAATAGCAGTAATTCAAAAAGTTTCCCTCTGGGTTGTCAGATATCCTTAAATGGCTCATTCCAAGTAAAAACTGGATTATTTTTTTTTAAAGGCATTGCTTCACATACATTATATGCCACGTAAGCATCATCTCTTTAGAGTGCTCCGCATAAGAGACTTCTGTTTCTAATTGATTTGAGATAGATCCAAGATACAAGGAGTGTGTCGTCACTGGATTTTAGCTGCAGAAGCCAGATTTAGGTTTAGCTGTAAGAGCATGTTTCCTTGGAGGTAATGCTCCTGAATTATGTGAGTTTACTCTCAAGTAAACATGCAAAGGATTGCAGCCATTAGCTTGGGAAGGAGGGCATCCAAGTAAAAAACAATTGGGCAAAAAGTTTCTTAAAGAAGCTGTGGAGTCTTGTTCTCTGGGTGGCTTATAAGGAGAGCTAGGATAAACAGAAGGAGACCACAGGCCTGTGAAACCCAACTTATTTCTGAGAGTTCCACTGGATTGCCTTAGAGATTCCATTGTCTTACAACCCATCCCGTTTGCTTGCTTGCTTTGCATATAAAACAAGATACTTTCCATAGGTGGTTGTTTGCTTTTGTAGTCTGACTTCTGGTCATTTTTAAAGCACTGGAGCAATGAATAATGGAACCACACAGAGATCTATGTGTTCCATAAACACATTCGCCCCTTACATCCTCATTAACTCTTCCATCAATAATAAATGCAAGTGACAGAGGGGGAACAGACTCCCTTCATGATGAGCAAGGAATGCTGGCCCCGTGTCAGCTCCGCATTCTTCTTTTTCTAAATCATTTACTGGACTTTAATCCAAAGCCAAGGGTTCAGGAGCGGAGTGTACAGTACTTTGCAGTATCCTAAGTTCCACTCCCTCCAGTTTATGACTGAGCTCCTTTTGTCTTTTACAGATTTTCCTGTTACTGGCAGACCCTTTTTATCTTGTGCTCAGCAGGGGCCTGAAATCTCTTGCAGTCTCAAGTGTTTTCGTTGAAGAAGGAGGCCAGAATAAAGGGCCTACTAACTTGAAAATATTTTATTTTGTTGAAGTTGTGCAAATGGGAGGGGCAGTGCTTAAGCTTGCCTTTAGATCATGCCTTCCCCAGTACTGAGCCCCAGCCTTTCAGAGTTAGCTAACTGGGATTGCCCAGTGATATGAGGAAACATTCGGCTAAGGCACAACCTGGAAGATTCAAACTAGTCTGATGGCAGCCTCAGAAAAACAGACAAGACTGTTCAGTTTGGGACCCACAGTCTGAGTCATGAAGCTGCTTCTATTATATCAGTGCAAAATCCAACATGTTGCATCTAGAGCTAGTAGGTTGCATCATATGAAAAGTTGGTAGGAAGAAAGTTTTCTCCATCTCCTGTGGTACTAGAACTCTGGGTCTTCTAATGGTGCTGGTAGGCAGTAAATGGAAAACAGGCAAAAGGAAACATTGCTTTATATGGTGCAACTTAGGAAATTCACTTTCACAATACATATGACACCCACTTCCTTTAGATAGCTTAGATAGCTCCCTAAGGGTTCTAGACATCAGATAATTCTGTCTAATGGTTGTTCTAATGCTAGTTGAATGAAACCATGTTTTCAGGCAATATAGTGATGGATAACAGTTGTGGGGGGAGCTAGCAACAAGTGGAGGCTGCTGTGTGTAGGTCATGCTAATAGACTATCCCAGAGTCATCTCGCTGGACACTATGTGAATTGGCATGCTGGACTCGATGGTCCTTTGATCTAGCAAGCTGCTTTTATGTTCTTGCCCATCGGTTATAGTGTCAGAGTAGACTAGACAACAGCACATGTTGGTAGGTATATCTTCCTTTGACAGGGTATGCTGGAGGGCTGCCCTGTTCTGCTTATATGGTTCATGATGTTACTATATTTGCCATATACTTTGAAGCAGGATCCACTACCATAACATGGCCAATAGACCAGCATTCTGTAGCATTGTGGACTGCATTGTTGGTATACTAGCTCAAGGTGTGATAGCCCTCATGAATCTGCTCCAAAGAACAGGGCTTTATGTTTTGTTGTTATGTTATGTTATGATATAATTTTATCTAAGATAGAATCCCCTAATTTGTTGTCTACTCTTCTCTGCTGTCATGAATGCAACTGATGGCAAGAAAGTATGAAAGGTAATGCTTAGGTTGGGCAATTGGGGCTGGGGTGGTGAATGGGGATTGGTGCTTGGAACAACATTAGTGCAACAGATTAAATCTGTTGTAAAGCTATGTGCTTAAACCCTGTTTAAATACATATGACTTAAGTGTTGTAGATACATGAAGTGCTGACTTTCAGTGAGAATTGTGTGAGTGCTTAACTTTGTACTCAAAGAATTTCTCCTGTGTTTCAGCTGTTGCTTTAACCAACTTTCTCCCGAGTGCCCGTTTCACAGCCCATGAACACCCAGAGCTGCCTTACATGGAATCAGACCATTGATCTATGAAGGGTCAGCACTGTCTGCTCTGGCTGGCAGCGATTCTCCAGGGCCTCAGGCAGAGGTCTTTCACATTAACTGCTATCTGATCCTTTTAGCTGGAGATGCCAGAGTTTGAGCCTGGGACCTTCTGCAAGCAAGGTCCTTCTACTAATCCTGTCTCTTGATTGTGTCAGTTACAGAAACTCATGACAGATTCATGTGAGATTTCACAAGGGGTGGGGGGAGGAAAGCAACCTAATTTGTGCCCTGCAGGTCAAACTAATTTATTAGAACTGATGGGATTGAATGGTTACTGTTAAATGCAGGGCTGCTGCACAAAACATTTGCCAAAAGTATATCTTAACTAGATTCAAGTACCACAAAAGGAGGCAATGCTAATAATTAAGCAAACAGATTCCACCTTAAAATCTTTTAACATTCACCTCCTTAAATACGATATTTTCCAAAAATCATGGTTCTGTGCTGATACTTGCTTCCCTCCCCCATTTTCCCTTCCTGGTTCGCTTCTCTCTGGAGTAATTCCAGTATTCTGGAGCTGGAAAGCAGATGTTAAAGGGGGTGGGGAAACAGACTACTAGGCAAGTTTGAATCTTTTGTTATTGTTTGAATATAAATTTTCTCACTACACAGCATAACACATGAGTAGACATTTGAGTAGCAGTGTAGTTGAGCACCACCACCCTCCCCTTTGTGCATGCACATGGGCCCTTAGTACCACAGCTTTCTGGTTGTATTGTGGTCTTCACTTAATCAAAATGGTGTTGCATTCACCCTTTTTGTTTCTTTGCTCTGCTGTTTAGGAAGACTAAGGAGGAGTTACTGGCATCTGTGGCATTCTGAACTGATGTCTAACACCCCACAAATCCAGCCTCATAACTAGGCTGTTAGACAGTACAATCAGATTTGTGTTCTTGCATAAAATGGTCATAGTCTTTTACTAAAAGCCTGAATAATATCTGTTGCCATGGCTGGGAAGGTGATGGGGATTCATTGTCTGTTGCCAGATTTTCACAGTGTAGACTGGGAGAAAGTCCATAGGCCTGTCTTGCAAAAGAAATGGCACCCTCTGTTGTAAATTCCAGAACTGCAAGTTAAAAAATAGTAGAGAGAGGTCAAATTATGCAATAAAGAACATGTCAGCTAAGAAATGTGTGTATTGTTACCAAAACTTCCTGTATGACACTGGCAAGGTCATTCTCATTTTGTCCTTGCAAGAAACTTGTGAGCCTGCCCTGTTGAACGCAGAGCACCTATATAGTAGGACTACATATCTGGCTAGGGTTAATCATGGAGTTTCCTTGGAACACAGTGTACTGGTATTCTGTATGGGGTAGAGCACTTCCTCTTGAACACCAGTGTACCTGTGTATTGGCACCAAAAGCGTCATGACCTCAGTTAGCAGCCCAGCCAAATAGCTAGGCCCCCAAGTGGCAACTGACCTAAGCTATGTGCTTGAAATGGTATTCAACTTTATTTAACTGAAGATTGTTATTTTGATTTTGTTGGAGTGTTTGTTTGGCAGACCACTATATTTTTTCTATAGAACCGCCTCTCCTGGTATACCCCCAAGGAGCATTGCTCTCAGCTGACAAAAATCTACTGGTGATCCCTGGCCCAAAGAGTGTTCAGCTGTCCTTGACCAGAGCCAGGGCTTTTTCGGCCCTGGCTCAGGCCTGATGGAACTCTACCGAGCAAGATCCAGGCCTTGTGGAACCTGATGCAGTTCTGCAGGGCCTGTAAAATGGAGATGTTCCACCTGCCCTACAGCTGAGGACAGCGAGGATCTCTAATTAGGCTGACTTCCTCCTTTCCCCTTTCCTCCTCTCCCACATTGTCAGGAAATGAGGCACTATTGGAACTCTTTAAGTTCTATTTTATCCGATTGTTGTAAATTTTAGAGTTGTTTTACATATTTGTTACAGGTTTCTAACTTAATTTATTGTTGTCACCTGCCCTGAGCCCTGCTATGCAGGGGAAGGCAGGTTATAAATCCAATAAATAAATAAATAATGTTGCAGCCAATGTGGGAAGATACTTGACAGTTTCAAGATTAAAACCCTGCTTCGCATTTCTTCCATGTTACTGTAATCCAGTGAGACCAAGGCGGTGGTCACACACAAAATAATCCATTTTCAGTCCACTTTCCAACTGGATTTTGCCAGTTCCCACAATAAAAACCCAGTTGGAAAGTGCACTGAAAGTGGATTGAAAGTGTGTGTGACTACAGTCTGCATGGGGGAGGGCGGGGAATATATGCATAGCTGGGGGTGGGGTACTATTCCCAGTACAGCTGCTTGCACTGCTAAAGAAATAAACTGCTTTTCAGGTTAAATCCTGCCATTTAATCTGAAAAGAGAATTATCTGTCCAGCATGTACTAGAAATGCAAAAGAAACCACTGGAACACCAGTACTTTTTTGTCTCTTGGTTTCATTGGGGACTTGGGGAGTGTACCTGACAGCACAGTAGGAACCAGTGGTGGTCTTTGCATAACAGTTTAGAAATTACCAGTGTAGTGAACACTGAGCATACTGTGGAGTCTGGATTACCAAAATGCCACATTAGTCTTTGAAATACAGTAAAACCGGGCCAAGTTTTTTTCAGTGCTAATGCAGTTCTTCAGAATTGGGTGTTCTCTAGAATACATGAGATACCTGGGAAGACCTTTTTCAACTGGGACAGTAATAGGTCCATATTCCATTTAACCAAGGCTAGTATCATGTGCTGCTGGAGCTCTGAATGGTGGTAAATTTATGCAAGTAATTGCTTCCCCATCCATCCACTAGAGCAAGATCAGACCATAGCCATCATCATGTGGGTTGTAAACACTGCCAGAGTCTGGCTGTTGGGCTGAAGCTTCTTTTGTGAATTTGGAGGGTTACAATCCTTCCCCAACTAGACTAGTGTCCTCCTTTTGTACATTGTTAATGAACCTTGCAGTATTTGGATAGAGAACAAGAAAATCTGGCCACTACAGTGTTTTCCTTTTGTTCTGAGCAGTTATTTGAAATAACTGGAAATGTAGCATAATCTCTTGACGCTCATTAGAGGGGTACTCACAAGGTGGCTTACAGTTACTCTGTAGCATGCTTTGTCTATACATAGGTCTATGCAGCCAAAGAAGTAAAAATTTTCTAGTCTTCGGAATTGGATGTTTTGTTTGTGAGAAAAGAATGACAGCAATCAGGGTGTACTGGGTAATTAACCAAGAGTAAGAGTCTTGAAAATGTTTTCTTCCACAACTTCTTTGATGGGCTCAGTGCCATACATGGTCTCTTGCCTTACAATCTGTCCTCACAACAATACTGTGCAGGAAGATGGGCTGAGAGAGTGACTGGTTCTTGGTTACCCAGTGAGCTTCATGGCTCATCCTTCTTTTGAGATGCAGGGTACTAAATATGTTTTTTTTTCTTACATTCAGGTACTTAGGCAAGGAGGGCTGGGCCCCAGCATCATATCTCAAGAAAATAAAAGATGATCTTTCATCTAGGAAAAAGAACTTAACAGGACCAGTGGAAATTATAGGAAACATCATGGAAATCAGCAACCTGCTGAATAAGAAATCCTCGAGTGACAAGGAAACGCAGTCAGAAATTGAAACTGCAGAATCCCACATTTCTAAGAAGGAAATTAGCTTGCCCATCTTATGCAATGATTCCAATGGCAATGCCATGGTGGCTCAAGACAAGCAGGTCTCAAAACTGGCACAGGGATCTCCTGCCATAGCACGGATTGCACCTCAAAGAGCTCAAATTAGTAAGCCTACAGTTGGTTTCTCATTGTCCTATGGCTCATTTCTCATGCCTGTTTATTGCAGGGATTGATTAAAGCAGCTTCTTAGTGTGAGGAAGGTATTGGTTCTGATGTTGGTCTCAGGGTATAGTTAGAACGCCCATGATGCTTGCTGAAATTAAGTGGGTCTGGGTCTGTCTTTACCGGCATGTGGAGACTGTTGGGAACACCATATGTAGATTCACTGTGTTCTATGGTGGAAGAAAGGCAAGTTATAAATACAACAAAACAAATTTAATCTGTAGAAACTACAACCCAGTAGGGCAGCTTACTAGTACAACATGTGAATACTATTTATGTCCATCCGCTTTTGCAAATCGCCTAATGGATAGAAGGAATCCTGCAGTTCTTATGAATCTTTCCAGTAACTTTCCATGCAGTAAAGGATCCCTTGTGGCATCTTTTATCTACAGACCATATTACTGGATTCTTGGGACTGGGACTGGCAATATGGTGATCAGCACCATGCCAGGCTGTGACACATCATATTGACTGTTCTACCAATATTACTTATGGCCTCATGTGGGCTTCACCTTAAAGTGAGATTGACATTGACTGTTCTGTTACGTTTTGGGTGTAGAAGAACCATATGGGATTTGGAAAGGTGGTTGTTAGTAAATGCTAGGGTTTCTGTGTCCTCTTAGTTAATCCAGAATGGAATACATGTGGGAGTAATCCACTGTTTTAGCAGTTATTGCTATGTTTCCAATACTTGTTAGTGTCCTATTCCCTATCTAATATTAGGTGACAGGCCCCATGTCTGATACCTGTCTGACAAAACTGTAACTTCTATACACATCTGTGATTGGTTGTAGGATCTGTGGCACACTGAGGATTATAGCAGTGGTTTGTTTTGGGCTAGGTGCTTGAGGCCCTCTTCTGTCCAGAAAGTATACTACTTTTAAAAAGTTCTGTCTGTGAGCTTTTTAAAAAAAATGCAAGTGGAGGCCAGATCTCACCTGTAACTGGACGGATATTTCAGCCACCCTTAGAATTTTATGTGCCTTCAGGGCTGAAAGGAATCACTTTTGTAGTGCCCATTAATTCAGGGCTGGACATGACATTGGGAGTTCTGTGATAGGCGCTGTCAAGAATTGCCACTTTATCCAATTCTGAGGTTCTGACCGCTGTGTGGGTAGCAAAATCTACAGAAAGGGGACAGCCATGGCTGGGAATGAAAGTTCTGTAAGCCCAAAAAAACCTCCAGGTTTGCCAAAAACAACAACGAACACCCCCCCCCCCCCAAGTTTTTGTTTTTGTTTTAAATAAAGAAGCAACAGCCCAGTTTGCAGGTAAAATCTTAATAGCAGTGTCTGCATATGCAAAGATATTGGGGATGAGGGGGTGTAATAGCCACTAGAGTTCTGATGATGTTTTGGGTTGCTGTAGCAGCCACAATGATTGCTGAGGCGCCCACCTTGAAAATTAGTGCTAGGATGAGGATAAGAAAGCAGTGAGCTGGGGGGGGGGCAACAGCAGGAGGCAGGCACAATGGTAACTAAGAGCAGGGATAGAAAAAAGTAAGGGGGAAATGGGATTTCCCTTTGCCCTATTCATTGTGGGCTCCCTCACTTCTTTCTTTATAAAGGGCAACTCCAGGGGATCCTGATCTGCACTGGGTGAAGAAGAGCTTAACTCTTTTCCTGACCTATGTGGCTCTGCAGAACTGCTGTTGCCCCATTAGGATAGTCATGTAGACACTCTTTGCCCCAGGCAGCTGCTATAAGGAAAGAAATCACTTGGGACATGGAACTCCCGCACATTATGTGCCTCCCAGATTCTTAATGTCTGAAAAGAATGTTGGTGTTTTGATTCGTATTGTCTGTTTAAATGTGGAATTCCCCCCCCCTTTCTTCCTTGCTAGGCTCTCCCAATCTAAGAACAAGGCCTCCCCCAAGAAGAGAATCCAGTTTGGTGAGTACTGGCTTTTCCTGCCACTTATGGCACTAACAAATATTTGACTTCAATAATTTGCACAAAATGCTTCCTTAGATCCTAAGTGAGGGAACCGTCAACATATGTCATGATAGATACAGTGTTGATTTGGGGACTTGCTGAGCACCCTAAAAGGGTAAATGATTTATAGGCCTGCCCTAGTGGAAGTGAGGGTTCATGAGGGAACAGAACAAAAAGATTCTGAATGGCTTTGGGAGGAGGCAAAAAAGCACAAACCCGCTTTGCATGCACAGTGGCCATTCATGGATTATGGAAATATAAATGGCACAACACAAATGTGTGCATCTCAGGTGGTTGTTCTGGAGAGGTATGTCACCAACACTGCCATGGAAACTTCACTCTTAGATATCTCATTCACATAAATGGCTTCCTATAAAACAGTGCAAGAGCAGGATATGAAGAAAGTTAATGAATAACTGATATAATAACTAGAACACCAAGATACTCATGTGTCCCATGTTCTATATGGTCAAAAGTTAAAATATTACTAGATGTTTGGGTTTTTGTCTTTTTTTCCATCTGGAGGATCACTTACATTGTGTCCATTCTTGAGGATTAAATGTCACATTGCAGAAGTCCGCTGCATAAGATTCTGCCTTCTATTGACAGGACTGGAATAGGTGGTGTTAGATATAAGACTCGAGGCAGCAGGTGAACAGTGATAACAGCTTTATTGAACACCAAGTCAGAAGAACCAGAATGAGACGAACAATGGAGCAAGAGGCTCCTTTTTAAACAGTCCGGGCTTGGCAAGCCACGCCCACATGTCAGATAAGATCCAATCAAATGCAGTACATAAAGACCAATCACTTTGCTTTCCTCCAAAACTTCCCTTGTTCTGATAGGTCGGTTTACAATACCTTGGTCAGACTCAAGCTCAATACATTCTATTTCATACACAACAGGTGGGCCAATGTACTACTTACTCTTACTGACAGTAGTTCCAAGGTCTCAGGCAAAACAACTTCCCCAGCACTTGAGATCCTTTCGCTAGAGATGCTTAGGACTTATCCATGGCCTTTCTGCACACAAAGCATGTCCACCTGTAATTTTGTTGTGAATCCTTGCCTGGACAATTCTGATTTTACCTCTAAGCCAGACAAGAGGTCTAGCCCTATCTCCTGTGAACTGGAGGATTAGATCTGGTGCATCTGGTGCTTTTACCTATAGAATTTTGTTAGTTAGAAGCCATGATTAATTTATACCTCACTTAAAGCCATCAACTGCTCTGAGGAAAATGAAACTTAATCCTTAGTGACTGTGATGGCTTTTTAGCAGAGACCAGGTGGCAGACATGCATCTTAATTATAAGTCACAAATGACAACAGGACTCAGTTCACTATTCTAAGAACCCTTATGTTAGTTCCTTGGATTACATTAAGTCTCTCAGTGGTGGTTTTTGAGGCTGCCCTGATAGTTTAAAACTCACTCCATAGTATGGGTGCATTTCACTACACGTGAGTTCTATACAGGTACAATTTATTTCAAGAGGCCTATTTAAAGTCAATAAAGGGTATAAAGTAGTAGTGCATAATTGATTTGCTCTGGTATATTCATTAATTGGAGAAACTGAGCAAAGCCTGGAATGAGTAGGATATTTCACATTTGCATATGAAATGTATGAAATTTGCATGCTTTAAGAGCTTCACTGTGTGACATTATGAATTGGAATTAACATAGGCAACTCAGCTTTGATTAATTCCAGTTTATTTTAAGACCTGAATAAATTATATGGATATGAAGTTGAATTGCAGTATTACATTATTATAAGTTCCTGCTTCTTTCCAATAAAATATACACATTTTTAAATATCATGCTTTACCATATGGAGAATGTGTGTGTTGCCTAACAAATAGGAAGAGGTCCTACATTCAAATACACCACTGGAATCCATACAAATTCCCTTGCCCCAAATCCAGCAAGCCATCAATGAGAAACAATAGAATGTTGTGTAGAAATCAGCTCCACTACCAGCAAAGAAAGGATACTAGGAGGAAAGAAAACATCCCACAATTGCAGTTAATCCTATAAAAAAGTTTGGGCCACAATGGTTCTGTTTTTGTTGCTTGGCTTTTGGCTGCTGTTTCATCTGATTCTCATGACCGTCTAGAGAGTTGCAACACATAAACCACAAAGCTCCTGGTCACAGTATTCATTACTCTGAATGGTCTGCCTTTAGTTGTACTACTCCAGTGTGATTGGCTGTGGAATCTGGGGGGCCTTTAGGCAGAAGGTTCTTCATGAGTATGAAGTTTTCAGTAAGTAACTGCCATTTTATATGTGGGGATAACGTCATCAGATCATGCTGAATAAATATGGAGAGCGAGCACAGCTCAATGACAGGGCACAAGCTGCTGCCAGAGGTGGACCAATGGCATGACTTTGTATAAAGTAGCTTCAAATGCTCCATGTAGCCCAAAATAATTTCTGAAAGAGCAACTAATATCAGTAGATTATATAGTCTTGTCATAGTGTATTTCCGAGGAGTGGGTAGAAGTTGACGACAGAGCCATAATTGTCCATTCCAGAAAGTGGAAAGGGAGAAAGTCACACGGTGCTTTCCACACAGTCGTATGTCCAGTGTAAATTCACACGACTGAGCTAGGTATAGATGGGTATATGGGTACAGGGAAAGCTTACCAGCTTTCACACAACTCTTGGCACTTGCTTAGAGAGATCCATCTGTTATTTCAAGTATTTTAATTTTGGCGGAAGACTAAGAATATGGACTTGTAGCTTCTGGAAGCATCAGGACCTGAGAAGAGAAGAAGAGAAGAGATTGGATTTATACCCCGCCCTTAACTACCCAAAGGTGTCTCAGAGTAGCTTACAAACTCCTTTCCCTTCCCCTCCCCACAACAGACACCCTGTGAGGTAGGTGGGGCTGAGAGAACTCTTGACAGAAACTGCTCTTTTTCAAGAACAGCTGTGCCAGAGTTATGGCTTGCCCAAGGTCATCCAGCCAGGTGCAAGTGGAGGAGTGGGGAATCAAACCCGGTTCTCCCAGATTAGAGTCCACGCACTTAACCACTACACCAAACTGGCACACTTAACCACTACACCAACCTGCTCACCCAAGATGGTGCCCTTTGAATCATCATTAAAATGCCCACTTCAATATTATGCACAGGAATTCCACAATTTTTCCATATTTTATATTTCATTCCCCCACCTTTCCTTTCTGTATGCCAGGTTATGATTCAAGAGTATTCTGAATCTTCTTCAGAGTAAGGCAGGAAATGGTGGTAAACATGAGGAAAGCAAACAGAGAGAAAGATAAACAGAGAGAAACAGGTGAGGGAGAAAGGCAGCCAGTGGCTTATTAACTCCTTCCTGCTCTATTTCCCTGTATTTAAGGGAGCTTCAGGAGTTAGAGCTTGGTATCCACGTGGCTTCTTTTCACATGACAAATGTAACATACAACCAGACTCTGAGTCTGGTTAATGTTTTCTCTTCTGAATCTTCACCCCCCCAACCTCTTTGTACTAATTATTTTTAATTAGACTGTATTTGGCATGAATACTTATAATTAATTCCATACTGGGAATAAATGCATGCATCTTTAGGGACTTCTGTTTCCAATTGGGTTAATCTAATGTAAACCATCCCAGATTTTGAAGATATTTGTTAAGAATTTAAGAAGAGCCCTGCTGGATCAGACAACTGGTCCATCTAGTTCAGCAGGATAGCCTGTCTCACATAGCGGCCAAGCAATTCCTCTGGAGGTCCAACAACAGGTTAAGGAGGTTGATGCCTTCCCCTGATGTTGCCTCTTGGCTCTGGGATTTAGAGGTTTAGTGCTACAGAACATGGTGGTTCCTCTGAGTAACCATAGATGGTAGCCACTGATAGAGCTATCCTCCATTAATCTAATCTCCTTTTAAAGCTGCCTGTGTTTGAGGTCATCGCTAATCCCCTGACAGCAAATTCCACATTTTAAATTGAATTGCATGGTATATTAATATTTACAGTACCAACATGTGTTAAAGAAGCACTACTAAATATATGTGCACAAGCACCCCTTCTGCTCCTGTTGACCATTATGCTTTGCAAGTCCCCCTCTACAATTTACATAGAGTACACCTACCAGACAGTCCCAAGGAGTCTGCACTGCAAAGAGTGTCAGACAATCTGGGATGAGATTCCTTTCCTTCAATATAGTTGGTGTCAGAATCAACAAGCATCATAGGGGGAGGGGAGTGCTAAAGATTGGCTTGCATTCTGTGAAGTAGTAGACAAAATGAAAAAACACGAGTTCATCTGTGTTATGGGATGAACTCTAGTCTATCCAAGCTATTACATTGAGATAGTGTGCCCAAGCTTAGTTAGGTTGATAACAATGATCAGTGTGAGTTTATAGCAAGTTACTCAGCGTTTAAGTGGTATAAAAGTACAGTGGTATAAAAGTACAGATGACCAATATTAAGGTTCTTAGCATTTTAAAAAATAGTATTATAAATATTTGCATAAGAAGCCATTAAATCCTCCTCTAGGTTAGAGAAGTGAAGAAGGGAGGGCAGAAAAATTGGTAGGGGAACCTGTTTTAGAGCATTTTTTCACATATTTGTAATATTATTACAAC
The DNA here is from genome assembly GCF_001447785.1 of Gekko japonicus. Classification (NCBI taxonomy): domain Eukaryota; kingdom Metazoa; phylum Chordata; class Lepidosauria; order Squamata; family Gekkonidae; genus Gekko; species Gekko japonicus. The sequence goes on along the minus strand of NW_015172003.1, from coordinate 1,812,887 downwards.
TAGGAGTAAGGTCCGTTGTGGGAAGAAATACAATGAGCTCTAGAAGGAAGCTCCAGGTGAGTGGCTGATAGGGTGGCAGAGGGAAGGTGAAAATAGAGGGAGGCAAGCCATGTTTATTTCCTTCTGCTTAGCTATAAGGCAGGGCTGTCTCAAGTCATTTTGCTGCCCCAAGTGGGTAGTATGGGAGGACAGCCTCATGGTAATAGGTATGGTTCCCTCCACCCCTGATTTATGTTGATTTGGGGTTATGCAGTGGCAGCTAAAGTAGAAAAGCACTTCCTCCTATGCCATGTCTTCTGGGTTCCAAGGGTTTGGAAAGCGGTTCCATAGCCAGTTACAGGGTTGCCAACTCTGGGTTGGGAAATACCTATAGATTTGAGGGTTAGAGCCTGGGGAGGGCAGGGTTTGGTGTGCAGAGGGACCTCAGCAGGATATAATGCCACAGAGTCCATTGCCCAAAGCAACCATTCTTTCCAGGAGAACTGATCTCGGAGATCTCCAGGTGCTGCCTGGAGGCTGGCAATACTAAGGGGAGGGCCAGACCTGTAGATTTGAGAGGTAGAACCTGGGGAGGGCAGGATTTGGGGTGTGGTGGGACTTCAGCAGGGTATAATGCCATAGAGTCCACTGCCCAAAGCAGCCATTGTAATAGCTGGGAAATTTTCTGTAGGGGAAATGATGTGCTGTGGCTGGGGAACATGGTGATTTCTGGGAGATCTCCAGACCTCACAGGGAGATTGGCAACTCCAGTGACCATTTAAGGGGAAATTGGGATATGTATTTTACTTCAGGGCACATTCAATGACTCCCAACAGCAACAACAAACTGTTTAGAATGTTAAAGGCAAAGGCCAATCAGGCTGCATATGCAAATGACCTCTGTGTTCCGACTGACTATTGGGGGGAGAGGAACAGCAAACTGTTTAGAATATTCGAGGTGAGACTCAGGCAGTGATGCCAGTGGATAGGGACAGCTTCTGAGTAACAGATTAGGGAGCCAACCTTTTGAGGAGTGTGTGTTATGTTCAGGAGAGTCCATGACCAAAACACAGAGGTCTTCGGGGGGGATCGCGGGGGATCGCAGTTCCCCCGGGTGAGGTGGGGTGGGGCACACGACGAAGCCCCGCCCCCTGCTTCCAGCTGCCCCGCTTCCGGCCCTCATTCAGCCAGGAGGAGGCAGGAGAAGAGGGAGGGTAAGTTGCTTCCTCCCTGCCTCTCCCCACCCCTGCCTTCCTGGGGCCAGGGAGGGCCTTGGTGGGGCTTCCTCGCACTCCCGCTGGCCTTGCAGGTCCACCGCCAGGCCCCTGATGTCAGGGGGTGTGGAATATGCTAATGAGTTATGCTAATGAATTCCCCTAGCTCTTTTTCTACGAAACGACCCCTGCCAAAACAGAATTATTATATAGAGAGATAAGAATAACTGAAAATTTTGGGAACACACAAAAAACCTCTTGTGAAATATTTTTTCCTCTTGGCCTGTAAAGTGCTTTTTAAGACATTTATAGTTATTAAATTTTATAAATATGCCAAATATTACAGTTTTATATGCTAAAATCCCCCGCCCCCAAAAAAGAGGGGGGAAAGCTTCATCATTTCAGGAATGTTTACATCTACTATATCCACATTAAAGATATTAATAGGCTCAAGGCCAGTAATTGTTAGTTCTTGTATGAGCCCACTGTATTTGCAGCCTGAGCTCTCATTTTTCATAACCCAGTGAATGCAACTTCAGGCATTAAAAAGCAGGAAACCTCACTGATAGTGCTGTGTGTGTGTGTGAGTGAGTGAGAGAGAGAGAGACGTTTCCCACAGGAACGGCTCTCCCCACTCTTGCATTTGTATTCCTTCACAGTTTTTGGTCATTTTTACAGAGGTTTCTGTAGTCCCAGATGCAAAAACGAAGTTTGTTCTCTCTTGTGGCGCAGCATCAGACTTCCCTGTTTCTGGGAAATCCCTTGCTGCGTCACAAAAGGGGGCAAACTGTGTTTTTACTCCGGGGACTACAGGAACCTCTGCAGAAATGACCAAAAACTGTGAAGGCATACAAATGCAAGAGCGGGGAGAGCCGTTCCTATGGAAAACAGTTCAACCAGGACAAAATCAAAAATTAAATTTCTGCCTCCTCCAGCTGCTAACTGATGTTACTGATCTCTACATTTTTGTGTGTAGATTACTCTAGGCTATCTATGATGATACGGTGGTGATTTTTTCTTCTTCAATACAATAAACAGAACATTTGATCATTCTAGACTCTTGCTGAATCTTTGTAATATGAATCTAAGGACTACTCATTTATTGCAGGCTAGTTCTTAGAATAGAAAGAGGGGTCTGCTTGGCATGGTGGTAAGAATGCAACTTAAAGATCAGCATTTCTAGCTTCTGAATTATGTGGTAGGGAAATGATTGGGAGTGGGGGGTGGAGAATGGTCCATCTTCCTGGAATTCCCTGCAAACATTTGGGTATTGAGCAATGCTCCCTCTAAGCTATGGAGTCTTGTGAGCAAAAATTCTACTTTGTGAGCTATTGGCATTAAAGCTGTGAGTGAACAATTTAGCTACTGCATAAATTAGGCTCCGGTCACACAGAAAAGCGGGGGGGGGGGGGGGAAGCGTGGCTGTTTGCCCTGGGGCAAACTAACGCACGGTTAAGTGATCAGACCTCCCGTGGAGGTCCTGTGGTGGTACCGTGGAGGTTCCGTGGGTAGGGAGAGGTGCCGATCACAGGACAAGCCTGCGCGCAACGAAGAAGCGCGCGGTGTGGCAAACTGGTTTTCTTTTTTTGTGTACACGACAAATGCACATGCTCCGTTGGGTGCGTGTGCGCATCCACGGAGAATTGGGGGGGAACCTTTTGTGCACGGGGACATGGGCAGGCACCGGATGCCACCGGAAACACGATCAGACGCCCGCCTTTGCCCCGCGGTTTCCGGAAACTAGTACCTCCGAGGTACTAGTTTTTTGCTGCGCGTTTTCGCCGGGAAGCCTCGGTTGTGCCACGGAAGCGCTACGCTTCCCAGATGTGCCGGTAAGATCGTGCCCGGAAAATCCGCCTGTCTTCCATCTCTCTTGCGTGGCTAATGTTCCATGTGACCGCAGCCTTAGTTTGCTCTGAGGGCATCCTTCCTGAGCTAAGACAAAAATGTGTGAGTCGGAGGCTAAAAAACTGTGAGCTAGCTCATACTAACTCAGCTTAGAGGGAACACTGGTATTGAGTGCAATAGTAGTTGACCATAGTTTAGATGGGTTCCCCCCGCGATCCACTGTGTTATGTATTGCAGACTTTCTTCACAATGTCCAACCCTAAATCCTATTCACATGAAATGTCCTTAACCTCTCAGTCAAACTATACATTAAGAGGTTTGGACAGGCATTAGGGTTGCCAGGCGAGGGATTTAGGGGTGCCAGGTGAGGGATGGGTGGCATTCGGGGGGTGGGTGGTTCATGGCTCCCAAAAGTGGGGGAAACTCTGCTGGAAACTGGGGGCTGGTGACCCTAACGGGCATATATATTGTCTGTGTATGTAATGGTTCATGAGGTCTAAGTAGCAAGATAGAGTTGTTTATCCATCTCTGCTTTCATATAGAGCAGGTCATTGTCTAAAAATTAATACTGGGCCCTGTTTTCCCCATGTCTACTCCAATTTTAAACTAAACTAATATCTTCTTGTGACAGGGTTTCCAGCTACCCAAACCCCCTGAGCCACCATCAGTGGAGGTTGAATACTACACTATTGCAGAGTTCCAGTCTTGTATTTCTGATGGGATAAGCTTTCATGGAGGACAAAAGGCAGAGGTGAGCCTGGAAATGGAAACACAAATAAATAAGTGATGAGTTGCTTGCTTGTAGAATGGTCATCTGAATAAAAAGAATTCTGTAGCATTGTTTTTCCTTAGTAACAATCTTATTAATCATCCTTTAGGTTATTGACAAGAACTCTGGTGGCTGGTGGTACGTGCAAATTGGGGAGAAAGAAGGCTGGGCTCCTGCATCCTATATTGATAAAAGGAAGAAGCCTAATTTAAATAGGCGAACTAGTACTTTAACCCGACCCAAAGTCCCTCCTCCAGCTCCTCCCAATAAGCAAAAAGACACTGATGAAGGAACATCTGCAGGGACCATAACTCCTGGAGATACCCAGGATTCCATGAACAAGCAAAAATATGAAGAACCAGAATATGATGTGCCTGCTTTTGGCGTTGACTCAGAATCTGAGCTGAGCCAAGGAGAAGATGGAAGCCTGGAGAGGGGCATGCACCAGCTAAAGCTTTCCCCTGGGTCATCTCTCCAGAGGGCAAACTCAAGTGTTGGAGAATCATCTGAGGATGTGGCTCATGAAGAAGAGACTATATATGAAAATGAAGGATTCAGACCATACATAGAAGATGGTCTGTCAAGCAAAGAGTCCAGTGGTGATTCTGATTCTCAAAGAAGTTCATCAGTATCTTTGATTCAAAAAAATTCACCATGTTCTGTTTCTCCCAAGTCCTCGCTTCTTAAGCCCAAAAGTGACAAGGGCATTCAGCCAAACCTTGGGAAGCCTAACCATTCCAGGAATGAGGAAACAAAGCCAAGGTCAGCCTCAGATGCTGGTTTAAGTAGTGTGTCTAAATTGGGCTTAAAGAGGGATCCTGGGGAGAATTTACCTAGCAAAGCAAAACCAATGGTGAGGCCTAAACCTTTCCTGAACAAAGCAGACTCTCAGAGTCAAGAAAGGATGGACATTAGCACTTTACGCCATCAGCTAAGGCCCACTGGCCAGCTCAGAGGTGGACTTAAGGGTTCTAGAAGTGAGGAATCTGAAAGCCCGCCATATACAGCTTCTGGAAATCCAGAAGAGCCCTTCAGAAGAAGCTCTGCAGATCTCATTACAGTTCCTCCCCATACCATATTCTGCTCAAACCAGTCAGCCAAAACAGAACATGAAAACAACTCCTTGAAATGTCTCTATATAACTACTGACTCTTACCAGAAAGTTCAAGATTCTGAGATCAGCTTCACAGCAGGCATTGTGGTGGAAGTAGTGGAAAAAGAAACAAGTGGATGGTGGTACTTGAAATATGGAGACCTAGAAGGATGGGCTCCTTCTCAGTATTTGATGCCCTGTGATAACCAACAGAAAGAAATCACATCCAACGAGACCAACATTGCACTGGCCAAGAACAGAAGAAATGAAAGCAAATCCAACAGCTTGGAGAAGATAGAGAAGAAGGTCCAGGCACTGAACACGATCAACCAGAGCAAGAGAGCAACACCTCCTATTCCCAACAAACCTCCTGGTGGCTTCTCCAAAACATCTGGACCTGTCAAATTGCGAAATGGAGTTAGACAGCTAGCAGTGAGGCCACAATCTGTATTTGCCTCCCCACCACCCAAGGACAGCAACCTGTCTTGTTCCTTGCGTAGAAATGAATCTCTCACTGCCACGGACCACCTGAGGGCAGTACGCCGCAATTCATCTTTCAGCACTGCCCAGTCACAGATCAGTGATTCTAAGATAAAACAAGCTGATCGGTTGGGCTCTGAGGCATCTGAGACCACCTCATACCTACCTACTGAGCGAAATGGAATCCCAGTATCAACAGTCAGGCCAAAACCCATTGAAAAATCCCAGTTCATTCACAATAATTTAAAGGATATTTACATCTCCATTGCAGATTATGAGGGCGATGAAGAAACTGCTGGATTTCAGGAAGGTGTCTGCATGGAGGTATTGGAAAGGAACCCAAATGGCTGGTGGTACTGTCAGATCATGGATGGTGGGAAACCTTTTAAAGGATGGGTGCCCTCAAATTATTTAGAGAAGAAGAATTAGAATGGCAATGTCTTTAAATTCCCTAATTTATACTTTTCTACTACATACTTATGGAGGCAAGGAAAAATACAGTTACGTATTTCCTCTTGCTTTGTCATGTATACAAGGGACATTAAAACTGTACTTTGCTTGGATCAGCAAGTTGGCCATGTTTTGAGGGGGTGTGATGCATGAAGGGTTGGCTGCTTCAGCTAATACCAAGAAAAGGCAGCTGGAACAAATGCCTTTTTTGAGAGGTGAAGTCTTTCACAAACCATGTGCAGCAGGGTACATTATCCCACCATCCTGTTGTAAGAATAGGAAACCAATTGTGTGCCTTTCTCAGTATATTTTGTACCTAGCTGGCCACTAGGGAATGTTAGGGAGTTCGTGCCAAACCTGGACATGCTAAAAATTGCAGCTTGTTGAATTTCTTCCACGTGAAGTCTGTAAGTATTTTCAAGCTGTGGATGTTTGCCCTAAGATGTATTTCGAGTGTGCAACAGAGTAGGTGATGAAACTAATTCAACCCAACCATCAACTATGACACCCTTCTCAGCAGATGATTGTTTGAAGACTCAAAGCCTTTTCACTGTGCATTACTGGTATCTGACTCAGACCATATTTTTCCCTTAATACTTCATTTCTCTCTCTTCCCTTCAACCCCCTGTGGCATTTATAGTGCTGTTCTCCTGTGGTATCCTGTGACAGCAAGTTCAACTGTTTTGTTGGGAAGGGTCAAAACTTTTTTAAAATTACAATTTGAAATGTACCAAAGTCATATGTGGTTTCTAGGTGTTCATGAGCACACTAAAATGATGCTTTGTGCACACCTTTTCTGCTTATTGATTGGTTTTGTGTTTAGGTTCTCCTGGACAGCCAGTATTGATACTTCTTTTATAATGGGTCTCATGCTCCAGTGCTAATTGAGATCTTTTCAAATCTCCCTAGTTGGACTGTGCAGTGGAAAAGGTCTATACAAAAAAGAAAGCCATGATTGTATGAACCTCTTTACTATACCATGACCTGGTGGGTTTGGCTAACTAGCAACATAACCTTAGCTAAAGGGAAGGGTTTCTTGGCCATCCTTATCTTCCTTTTCTTCTTTGGCTGATCCCTTGTTGTACAGAGCATAGATTCAGAAGATTCCTCCTTCGTGTGACTCTCCTATTGCTTTTATGAGGTTCCTAAAGCCATGTATGCTTCCTGTCCGTCACTCATAAATACTGCAAGGCTCCCAGCTATCACAGATGGCAGGCAGGTCTTTTGACTGGGAAACTAAGCTGACAGTCATTGCACTGTGGTAGCGAAGCAATGGCTTCTTCAGGATTGTCTTAGAAGTTCTGTTGCTCGTCTCCTTGGGGCTACTGGAATGGAGTCCAATGATCTGCATGTCCACCATATGAAAGTGAGAGCTGAATCTGGCATCTAACATTTTCTTTTCACAGTGCATTCTCACAGCCAGGATGCATCACATAGATAAAAGTTCCAAGTGATTGAATTATCCCTGAGTGTCGGTGAAAGCTCTGGAATTTACTTCTACATAATATATTTGCAGTCCAAAGCCCACATTGGCTGGAGTTTCCCATTCTTTGCAATAAAGGGGAAACCTTTACATGAGCATAGAGAGACTGAATCCCCACTGTACATGCAGAACATTTCTTATAGAAGAAAATGAGGAGATATGTGTGTACATTGTAGTTTCTGCATCACAGCCTAGCAGCCATTCCTGAATGATACTGAAAATACTGGATTGGTAATGCCCGTGCCTCAAAAGGAGGAGGAGCTTGCACAGTGTATGACATTTTCAAACAGCAGCATTTTCATTTGTCAGAGAAGCATCAGTGTTTACAAAGAAGTGGGGAGAGAGAAGAAGCTATGGATTTTTACACTCTGCACCATCTTTGTATATTTGAGGAATATCTGTTTTCTGGGGGGCCCCCAAAGAAAACTGTAGCAAATACTCACTTCGCTGTTGGTTCTGTATTGGGAGGAAAGCACCTGAGTTTTTCACACTCACGGAATGGAAATTGCATGAGCGTGCCATTAGGTGAAGAATGTTGCTAAGCATGAAACATGTGGTATCCCATTTTGCCTTCTCTCACTCAATTTCCTTCCTCACTTATTTATTATTTCAAGATATGATACCTTGTGGTACAACATGGACAAGATTAAAACCACTGGGGAAAGGCTTGGGGTGCAAAAATGTATTTTGATGTGGCTTCAAACATCTGCTCATAAATAAACCCTGTATCTATAAAAGAAGCCTCAGAAGACCTTTGTTTAAGAACACTAGAGGTCAGACAAGAGCTTGACGTTCTGTCTTTAGGGTCACCATTTTGTGTATCAAGAGGGAAAAACACCCATTGGGTTTTGCTGTAACTGTGACACAATAAGTAGCTCTCTTGTCTTCTAGCAATTGCTTATTCCTGTTACAGGTTCAAAGATAAAAGGATAGGAAGGTTTTAATTAGCTCAAATTAGTTTTCTTCTAAAGACGTTAGCATACTATGAAGAGGCGGTGTTTTGTTTGGTTTCCCCCATTATGCAATTTTTGCCTCTCACTCTATTTAGTGCTCCTTGCATACTTGTATTAAAATTACTATGGCAAGTGCCAAGGGATTGATTTCTGCCACTCATGTTGCTATTGGCCTTTCACTTTGATCATCTGACACCATCAAAGGTTGACCCACCCAGGTTCTGTTGCTATAGTTCAATTAGCATGGACAAAGAGGTGGCATGGGGCAAGGAGGGAAACTTCACTAAAATTAGGCAGGGAGAAGAACATTATCTACATTGTGAAAATGGTGCAGATTTGGTCCAAAGCAGCGAAAACCATCTTAAAGTTTTTCTTCCTGAGGCCTAGCAGCTCTGGAAGTTCCCTCCATTTTTCAGTCCTGCTAAAATCTTAGCAGCCATTTAAAGGATTGCCAGAGCTGCTGTGAGATTATAATAGAAATATTAAGTTCTTCTGCTGGACAGTATTAAATAGAGCAATACCTAGAGTAATCTGCTAGATTGCAGTACTAATAGTAGTGATTTAGCAATTCTTATTAATGTTTTTATGGTTAATTTTTAACAATAATGATGAGGAAGTGGTTCATTATTTTAATTAATGCACTTTAACCATTAAACCAAAATGCAGAAAATCAAGTGCATTATTTAAAGATGCAGTATATAATTATCATTGTTTAAAGTTCAGCTATTTATTAAAATAATTTATAATTATTTAAAAATGTACTATACAGTTTTGTTCTAAAGATGTCATCATCTCCTGGGGAACCTAAAAGTGCAACTCCCCAAAATTCTGCAGTGAGCTGTTGGATTCTCAAAATACAGTTAATTCAGTTAGCAAGAATTAAATTGCTGCCTTGAGAAAGAGGCATATGTTTCTTAACGGAGAGACATGAGCTTCCTAAAAATTATGCTGCCTTAAGTCCAAGGAGAGAAGGTAGGATATAAATGTTTTAGATAAATAAATTCCTAAATGTAGCCCTGAGGAATCTCCTGTGAGGAGCTCATGCCAAGTAGAGTCACAAGATCTCCCAGATTCCCTCCCTCTCTTCCATGTGCTACCAGCTGAGGTGTCTTTGGTATTCTTGTAGTGCCCAGTGTTTCCCTGGTGAATGCAAACAATTCTTCATCCACAACATGCGTGGAGGATCATGACATGATAAATGAATAATTCTGAAGATGCTTCTTCAAATGGTCTCTGAGAAAATAAGTATTTCTTGCTGCATCTAAGACTTATGGCTGGTCCACAGTTATATTGATGATGGATGTGGTTTTCTTGGCTATCTCTTCTGTGGCGTTATTACTCCCCGGCAACCAAAGCCATTCCATTCATAGTTAATGTCTACATGGTACAAAACAAGCACGGGGTACATAAGTGCTGACGTCTTGCAAGGGTCTTATGATGAGCCCAGAATTACTTAGGATTTCTTAAACATGCTTAATTGGTAGGGTCTTTCACACATCAAACCAAACAACCCTAGCTTGGGCCAACGGGGCACTCTGGTTGCCACTCTCATAATGGTGGTTGATTTCTGTGGGGGTGGCATATTTGGCGATGTAAGCATTCTTTAGTTTTGCATCTTGCCCCTACCAAAAAGTGTCTCATGTTGGTCTGACCTGGATCTGATTTCATGATGCATGAAAGTAACAGTTGAGTGCAGAAGTAGAGAGATGGTGATCATGTAAAGGACACTAGCAAGCACCTTTTAAAAATAGTCAGTTCACTGTTTTCCACATTCCCCAGCCCATAAGGTTGGTCATATAGGCAACTTCGTCAAAAAGCATTACAATGACTAAATTGTTGTAAAGACATCTACATTCACAACCATTTTAAATGACTGGTCTTCAAGATCTCTCCATAAGAAACTTTCCCTCTCATCCTATTAAATTCCCACTCAAAAATGCCTATATTATTTGGGGAAGGCAAGGCAACTCCCTATTTTTAAAACTAAATTTGTCAAAATTTGGTGATTTAAAAGCATAAATGCACTTTGAACCATTTTTACAATTACCTACAGTACCTAAATCAATTTTAAAATTATCTAGGGAGCTACTGAATAAAATATTTTGTGAAGTCAGAGTGCCCTCTTGTGGATGGAGGGGTGGCTTCTAGTTTTAAAAAAGTTCGAAAACGAGAAGGATTGAGACAGCAAAAGTCAAAACACAGCTTACATTTTAGAGAAAAATATTAAAATTTGAAACTTTTGTTCTGCTGTATACTGCAACTTTAATGATAATGAGCACTTCTGAGTTCGTTATTGCGGTTTTATATAATGCCTGAAGAGATACTCAGTTTTTCTAAATTCTCTGTCTAACGCTTATTTCAGTCTGACTATCTGCATAGAACAGTCACCTGTTTCCATTTCTTTGTCCAAATAGGTCTCGTTTTCCCAAGCAGCAAATAAAGGTGGTAAGCTTGTGTTTGGATTGTAGTACTACAGATTGCAAGAGGGGCTTACTCAGCCAAAAGTTGGATGCTCCCCTATCCCCTACCCCCAGTTCTGGACATAGAATGCTAGCTGACAGGGACAGAGGTGAGGCTACAGTGTTGATCTCTGATGTGCCTATTGTTTGTGTGTGTTTTGTATAGTAGAGCATTCCATCTTATGGACCCCTATCTGCAAATTAAAGTGATACAATTTAAACACAGGTTTGCTTCCTCAGTTACTGCATTTGTGATGACTAGGCACACTGTACATGAAGATATCTTGGCTAAGATCCAAAGAGCTGCTAGGCTTACTCTTGGGGTTTCTACTGGCCCAGTGACAAGCAGCTTACAAAACTTTCCTCAGCTTGTTCCTTAAAGCAACTTTCTATGCAGCAGATATGGTGACATTCCTGTTTTGCCTCTACTAAATCTTCAAACTCCTTTGAGCTCATAGACCTAGCTGCAAAGATCTTTGGATCCTGGCCCAACTTTCCAGTAACTGATTTTTAAAGATTTTTTTGCCAAAATCCACTTCTGGGTTTGGGGGGAGGGGGGACTCTGTTTCTTTAACACATTTGCAAGGAATTTAGTTACACCAGATTCAATTAAATTTAATTCCCAGTAAACATGTTTAGGATCACAGTCTTGATTGAGCGCAAAATAGTTTTGGATCAAAGTTTTCATACGTGCCTTTTGATAGGTAACAACATTAAATCGCTCAAAGACTGGGTAATTCAGATTCTGGAACAGGTAAGCAAGTGCATTTGGATTCCAAGTTTATATTGCAGTAATAGATGGGCACTGGCCCCAATGAATAGTTGCAAAGCTCCTTTCAGGAACGTTTTGACGAAGGCATTATGGAATTGCGTTTTTTTACAAAAGTATTTTCAGATATTAGTGTGGCATATTTTATTGTAAAGTATATTCATTGCTTTCTTCTGTTAGAAATGTGTTACTGGTTTCTATCATTTTATGAGAAATGGAAGGGAATCTGGTAAAGCATTCATAACTTTCATATTACTAGCATTTACTAAATAGAAATAGTATTTAAGTTTTAGATCTCTATAGATAGTTTGTTCATTTAAATTTTTTTTTCTCGTATCATTCTTGTGTCGTCCTTTCCCCCAAAATATTTTGCATTCTCAAGAGAGAAAAAATCCAATGAGAGGATATGTGCAATAGCGAAAGAGAAGAAACAGGGCCCTCATCCAGGACTCAAAAGTGGGGAACGCACAGTGTGATTAAGTCTCTCATTTTCTTATCACGCACTCTTGGGGGGGAGAGAGAGTAGGGGTGGGGGGAAGGGAGCAGTCAATCCACTAGGTGAAGGATTTCTGGTACAAACAAATTACAAGCGTGAGTTGAAGACGGCTGAGTGTTGTTGCATGAGTGCATCGTGTTCAGGCAGGAGTGTAAAGATTGATTGTGGTTGTGGTTGTTCATCTGCCCTTTCTCTCCAATATGTACTATTTCTCCCTCAGGGGAATCTTATTTATTCAACTAGACACACTGTGTGCACTGTGTAAAAGCTGGCAGGGCTGGATGGGTGCAGTTGGATTGGATCCTGTGCATGCAGCTGGTGCAAGAGAGTGGAGTGGTGATCCTACCCAAATCTCTTACTGACCGCAGCCCCAGAATAATATGGCTGTGAGAGTCCCCCAATCCCCAGCAATGCTTTTGCCAGGGGGAGATCACAGCGCTGCAGGCAGAAAGAAAAAGGGAAATATACCCTTCCTTTGGCAGCTCATTTGTAGGATCCATGTCATAGTATGCTGGCAAAACACAATCACTCTAAAACATGTGGATTCACCCCATGATAGAAGCAAAGTATATCAAATAGTTGTTTACCTCATAATGCTGTAGTGCTACCATTTAAAATTTTAGCCCATTAAACAGGAAGATGCCATTTCAGCCGGACCTCATTTGATGACAAAGTTCTTCAAAGTACCTTTGAAGGTACAATGGAATTATTTTGTTTATACTTTTCAATTTTTTCCCAATTTTTCTTTGTCCACTTAACAAATGAAGCAGTTAGACAACAATGTTGCTTGCTACTTCTCCATGAAAAGAATGGCTTTCAATTGCATTGGCACTCTCTACACTTCTTTTTAAAACTTCATTTTCATCTAGTCGCTGCTGGGAGAAAAGATTACTAAAAGTAACAATAATGTTCCCTCTCCCAACCCCCCCCCCAAAACCCCATCTTAACTTAAAAAACTGGGCTACTGTAGGCATCCTACCAAAAGGTCATATTGAGGCCTACAGCTTTCACTGCACACACTTTAATCAAATCTCTCTGGAATGCTGCTTATCAGTTTAGACCCCTTTCCCCTTAACAATACTCTTCTAACTTAATTATCTATAATTGCAAGATATTTGTACATAAATCACATGGGAATATGCAAGAACAGGGAGCTTTGTTGATAACCACTGAAAATGTAGTTTTGTATCTTATTTCCACATGAGACTGAATAGCTGAACAAAATAGCCACCATACACTTAGCCAGTTTCGTCTAATCTCCTTGTAAATCCAAAGTAAAGCCATAGGTTCCTTTCTTACATATTTTTCATCCTGTTAGTGAATCTTAGTGGGAACATCATTTGGTAGAGTTCCTCCACTAATGATAAAGAAGGAACTGAGTCCATGAAAGTTGAGTGATCCTACAGGCTTCGGTTTTGGAAAATTCCAGTTATCACCTCAGGATTTCATTCAAATTAATGCTGCAGGCAGATTTCATATTTGAGCACAAGGACTACACTGCTGATAGAACACTAGTTGTTTTAAATATCTGTTGGATTTCTGCAGCTAAATACTCCAGAATCCATCAGGCACAACCCAGGCTGCCTCCTAGAAAATCCTGCTATACATGTTAGCAATCAGTCAGGGTACTGTAAATAATTGAAGCATCTAACAGGTACGAATTGGGAGAACAATTTTCTGTATATGTCTGCTTTTTTTGTTAGGGTATGGGAGTTTTTCCTCTTTGGCTGATTGATGAAGAGACCTGACAAACAAATAGGAAGCTTGTCACATTTTTAAGTGATCTCATGGGCTTGTGTGAAGGTCTGTATTGGTGTCCTTCATTCACCTACCATCTCTACTCACTATTTGAAGGGAGGAGTAATCTGCAAGTCTTGTACTGTATGTAAAGACTTCCCCAGCCTCCATGAGGTCTATTGCTGAGGTTCCCAGGGCAAGGCCCTTCAGCTGCCATTGCCTGAGCCTTGTGTCTCTGTGTTTAATAACTTTCAGGGCCTTCTGTAAGAGCAGTTAAGATAGCCCTCATTTTGGAGGGTCTTGAATAAGTGTGTGTGTGTGTGCCTGTGTGTGTGTAGGGGAGAGAGATAATGTGTGTGTGTAAAGGTGGGGGGAAAGGTTGAATGAGCTTGTCGTCGCAATGGGGCATGTTTTGCAGACTTTAAGCAAAACTCCCATTTAAAATACAACTTTTTTGTTCAGGGTTTTTTGTCCTAAGTGTGATCCTCTCTTGGACCCAGAATGATCAAAGACACAGTACATGGGTCTCTTTTTCGGTTGAGGTTTACAGGGTGGGCTGGCCCCACACAACATTTTTCTTTGTTAGTGAGTGCAATTCTTTTTTAAAACCAAATGGACTGAAAGCTTCACACTGTCGTTTTTGCACTTTTTTCCCCAGTGCAGCACAACAGCCACTGTTGTCCTGTGTTGAGACTCCTGTTCATTACAAAACTGAAATATTTTGGTAATGGTCAAAAAGAAGTAACTGGAACATGACTGGGGAGGAATCGGTTGGATTTTCCAATAACAACTAATTGAACTAGGAATAACTTCATAATGCCATTTATTACACAATTTGTCACTGTGGCTGCTTTTTGTGTATTTGTATGTTTAAAATACACCATTAGTCTGTGTTAAACAGCGTCTCTCATTAATGCTAAAATAATAAAATATGGGAATCTGCATCCTGAAACTCATAACCCAAAGAGGTAAGGCCATGTGTTCTGTATTTGATATTTTTCACTCTCATTTTACAGTGGAAATGTTTAGAGGTTCATGAAATGATTGAAGCAAGCTCTTCTGCTGTTCAGGCTAGCCTCTTACCAAGCAACTCTGCCCTCACTTTTCAGGCCATTGTTAGTGAGCAATGAGACATGGAACCAAGTGGTGATCTCACATCTTGATCATTTTAAAATTTGGCCGCCTGAGCTTTGCAAAATTCTATGGATTTAAACCACACATTTGGAGATGAATGGTGTGCCATACTTTCTAACTGTATTGCAGCTTCTATTATGCAAACAGGGAGTTGTGTGTTAAGTTAGGTGTTCTGAAGGTGCAGAAAGGCCCATGCAGGAAACTAAAGGAGAAAAAAAGTGGTCAGTTTTAGTTGAAATTGTGAGCAAGTTGTCACTAAAATCATTCAAAATTTCACACTGCAAAAAGTAGTTGGGGAGAAACAGTAGATTGCCTTGTGAGCTGTGACAAATCTTAAAGCAGTTAATGTAGTATTGTCCTTCTAAATGGCCCTTTTTGAATTTCTTGTTGTCTGCTATAAGGGAAATATAACAGAGGTCTGAAAGAGTATGTTGGTACGGAGATGGTGAAGCAGGTGCAGTTGGTACTTGGACTGTGTGATAGAGATGGGTGGTGGAGTGTTTGTTTTTGTTTGACTTTCCTTAGGAAGAGGTCTTCTTGTTGCTGGGTTGGTTACTGCTGCAATGTAAGTTGAAGATAGCAAGTCTTTAGGTTTTTGTTTTTAGGAAGTATCCAGGAGGGAATCAATAATAGTGTGCATTTAGAGACAGAAAGGGCTCAGTGATACTTGTTGTGGCCAGAAGAGGAAGAAGATAGGTTGGTAAGACAGGGAAAACCAAACATGATTAACTTTTTTTAGGTGTCAATTCCTGAAGTCAGAGTTTACAGCTAACAGTTGCAATTGATTCAGAAGTACCTCTAACAGAAAGGCATCTGTTGCAGTGGACAGCTCTTGTATCTCAAGGATGATGATGGACTTATAGGAAGAATGTAGTGTTTATAAGGAAGAATGGGAAAAATGTTTGCATAGTAAAGTAGCCACTCCAAGCACTTTGGCTACAATGACAACATCTGCCCAAACTGGCTTTATTTCCGTAGGGCAATGCACACATCTTATAACAGAAAGACCGGCCATAGTAAAATTACCTTTCAGCTCTCCCCACCATTTCTGCAATAGCAGATTTGTCAGTATGGCAGTCTGTGTTTTTAGTTTGTACAAAACAAAATTGCAGCAGAGAACAATGCCACCCTGAGCATCTTCAGCCACATTTGGATTACACTGGCATTCAAACCAGCAGGTGATCCTAAAGGTAATACTGAGAGTTTACTTTGTAGGGAGAAATGTCTCTCTGTTAAAGTACTTAAGCCAATGTTGATCTTGTCATTGTCCCCAGGATATTACATTGGAATTTATATACAGTGGCCAGATTTCCTCTATTCCAGATTCTTTTCAGAACATGAGGCTGTTCTACAAAATAGTCTCTTTATCATCATAGGTTTCATGTTTAGACAGACGGTTTTTCCTCAGAGCCAGATCTCTACTTAATAATTAAAGGGACAAAAGGCCTGGTTTATATACAATATTGTTACATTTAATCTGGATTCACGTGCTGTTGTCTTTTTTGCATATTTTGGATTTGGTTGTCAAATCTAGGTTAGTTTCCTGGTTACCCTGATGATTTATAGGCATAGTCTGACCTTTTGAGTACTGAAATTCTGGAGAGGAATCTGAGTAGCTCAAAGTGGATCTGACAAAATATGGTTTAGGACACACAAGATTAACTGGCATAGCAAGATATAATGGATAAATTGGATTTCAAAGAAGCAAAGGCTTCTAGCTCTTACGGGTCAATATTAAGGCAAATTCTGGATTGAAAAAGGAACCTTGGAGCAGGAGACATTGTCCTGGACTGGAGTTCCACTCAGTAAAATATCTTGCTGAATTTGTGAAGTTTGTTAAAATGCCCAAGAGTGGCCTAACTGCAAAGACAACAGCCACAGTTGCTTTTTGGTGGATTATGCATGCTTTTCAGAACATCAGACAAGCAATCTGCAATTTTATTATTGTCTTCCAGAATCCCTTGCAGTGTCCGTGATGTTGGGTTCTGGCATCCACCGGAACGTTGTAAAGGATCCTGGGATATATGTTTGGTTTATGCAGTGCATATACTTAGACATAGATATGCAAACCCCTGAAAGTGTCTGAATGCACATCCATGCACGTGTTTTAAAAGCTGCCAAGAGTTCAGGTTTCAGCCTCTGTTTCATTTCCAGTTCCTGCAATGTGAAACCACAACATACTATTCAATATGTCTCAGGCAGAGAGAACTTGATGATAATTAACTGTACCTCACAGTCATCTCCCAGTTTACTCATTGCATGGACCAAAGTTGGTGCTAATATGAACTTTAATTCTTATATTTATGTGTTTTGTTGAGTTTTACATGTTTTTTAATCAAAGATGTACTGTCCTGTTTAACTAAAAATCTTACCTTTGGCATCAGACTCTTGGAAACCCATAAAAAGATCTTTGGGATTCCAATGTATGTTAAAATTGACATACTTTTTTAGTTGTGGTGGGGGGAGGGTAAAAGATACTTTATCTTCATAAATTTGCGAAATGTAAGATTTTATTTGTGGCAACTTTCTTTTTACAAGATTCCATTTGTTTACATGGTCTCTTCTGTGTCTTATGGAAAAAAAATAAAGTTTTTAATCTTTCTAATTGTGTGCCAGTTGCTGGCTAGCTTCTTTCTGGAAGTTATTAGAATGTAAGCGTTCCTACCTAGCCTCCATGTCTGCATTGCAAATCTTTCTTTTACCTCCAGGGGACAAGAGTGATTTCAACAGAATTCTCAATATTTTTTGCAGAACAGCAGTTCTAAATGTAGTCCAGTTTGAAAAGGATTTTAAATGGTTGTACTGCAATGGCCTTATGTGGTGCTGCAAAGTCCGTCAAGTCACAGCTGATTTATGGCGACCCTGTTCTCAAGGCAAGAGATGTTCAGAGTTGGTTTGCCATTGCCTGCCTCTGCATCGTGACCCTGGACTTCCTTGGAGGTCTCTCAGCCAAATACTAGACAGAGCCAACCCTGCTTCGCTTCCGAGATCTGAGAAGATCAGGCTGGCATGGGCTATCCAGGTCAGGCTAATGGCCTTATAAAAAGGTAAAGGTTCCCTTGCTTGAAAGCCAGTCAAATCCAACTCTAGGGTTGCGGTGCTCATCTCCGTTTCAAAGCCAAAGAGCCAGCGCTGTCCGAAGACGTTTCCGTGGTCATGTGGCCGGCATGACTAAACACCAAGGTGCACGGAACGCTGTTACCTTCCCACTGAAGTGGTACCTGTTTATCTACTTGCAATTTCTTGCTTTCGAACTGCTAGGTTGGCAAGAGCGGGAACTAGAGACGGGAGCTCACTCCGTCATGCGGCAACTCGGGTCTCGAACTGCTGAACTACCGACCTTCCACAGCCTGCAGTTCAGCGTCTTACCCACTTGAGCCACCGCAGCTCCAATGGCCTTATAATATCCACCAAGACATTTAACTTTCATGAAGGCAGCAATAAACATGAAAAGGGTAACAAAGCAAAAGGTAACAAAAGATAAGATGGGATAACAAAGCAAAAGATGGGGATCCTCAAGAGAAATGACTTCATACTTCCCACAAAATTCAGATATAATTATCTTCCAAATTCATGCTATAAACACTGCATTGTACTTGAATCTACGCAAGCTCAGTAATAGATTATCAACAGAAAGGCAAGTTTTCTCAGCTGGCTGCCTCTTTAACTGGATAAAAGCAACAGTCCAGTCAGTTTCAAGTGGGCTAATCCAGCGCTTTTTGCTGTGACATTCTGATCAATTTTAGGTGGATTCGTGGAGCCCTTTGTGGTGTTTCAAGAGATGTGTCAATTGTACTACTTTTGTACCCTTGTGGAACTTACAAGTACATATTTGCAAGCAAAAATCCCAAAAACTTTTACAAACTCGTGCTTTCCAACCAATTGTTTTTACAGTCCCACCATTTTCTAAAACTGTTGGTTAGTGGCAATGTTCTTTACCCCTGGAAATGTTCTGTGTGTGTGTGTGTTTTAAAACATAAATACCAACCCAGCAAGCAAAATAGAAAGTTTATGTACTTGTGCTCTCCCACGGTACTGTAATCAACTTTCTAAATTAAATATTTCCTTTTCTTATTTAATCTCTGCAGTTGTAACAGTTTAAAAACAATAGGGCAGTGGACTTCACTGCCATTTTACAAGTCCTGCAGTGCAACTAGAAAATGGTCACCAGCCCACCCACTCCTCCTGCCAGGCTAATCAACAGAACTGTGCCAATCTACAGTTGTTAGGATACTGCTGCAATTCCATTCATAGCCAAAAATATAATTATATGCCTGAGAAAAGACTGAAAGTCTCCAAGGGCAAACACTGGACAGCTGTGGGTGTCATCTGCTTTCGCTGTAATAACAGGGTAAACCAAGTATGGCAATTGCAGGCAAAATAGCTAGCATGGAAGTAACCAGTATTTTATTTTAATAGGATAAAATGGCCTGCTTGTGATGGGCATTTGATTTCAACAGCGCTTTCTAACTTGTAAAGTGGTGGATGTAGCAGGTCTTAGGTTAACTTTGCATATGCAGTTCTTACACTGACAGTTCCCAGATTTTTCATAAATGTGTGAAGCATTTTTTAGAATTAGTATGGCACCTACAAGCAGAGCTCTATATCTTAACAGAAATAAATGCTTTGTATGTATATGAACGTTTGGGAGCATTATGCATTCAAAACATTTGTAGGCTTCACAAATCTGCAGACTTGCCCATTTAGTAGCTTTGTACTTCACCAAAAAGAAACAGAGAGGATGTGTAATGACTCATGTCTTCTGTAGATGTCTCTTGGGAACATAAAAAGTGGATCTTACCAAGCATAGCACAAGTCGAACAATGCTGATAAAACCCAGTATGCTACTGATGTTCTTACTTGGGGAGTAGGGAGAAGGAACCAGTGTTCTACCTGCATTTGACATGAATATGCAGTTCTTGGTAGGGTTTTCCAGGTTTCCATGCAATCTGATCCATAGAGTATGCAGTAGATGGTATCAGTTGTATAATGATTACAGAAGATCCTGTTGCAGCAAACGTAGACAATTATTTAAGCAATGATAAGGCAGGCAATTATTTAAGCATCCTTTCCTTCTTACCTGTCCTCCATGCACAATCATCACTGGAACATTTCAAGGCTGTTTTTTCATGTGAAGGAATGTTGGGTCTTCATTTGCACATATTTGCATGAAACATAAACCCTTAATTTTGTTAACAAACCATCTGTGTCTGGATGCCAACCACTAAACTCACCACTAGATGGTAGTATTTGAACATTTATCTATTTTTGCTTCACTGTCTCCCTTGCCTGTATTTTCCCCACAATGGGAAATGCATTTCAGGCTGTAACTTGCGCCATTGAGCTGGGATGCAATTCTCACCCAACAGAGAAATGAGAAACTATCCCTGTCTTAAAAGCAAGTAAAATTCTCAGTTGCACAGCAGACAGAATCAGACTTTAGTAAACTAAGAAAGCAGATTGACATATAACAAGGAGACTCAAACAAGTGTCCCTGACCATCAAACCAAACATAAATGGCCCTTGTTTGTGCCTTGGTGCTTGAAAGGTAGGAGGAAAATGTATTGATTTATATAACACATTTATGGGCCACCTTTGGAACCAAATATGGTCTTCCAAGTAGGGTTTCAACATAAATAGCAGGTGGGAAGAAAAACACTGTCAAACATGGAGTGAAGCACTGAAAGTTACAGAAGGAAGCAGGATTTAGCTGTCCTGCAGTACACACTCGGTAACTCGATTGATTCATAAATGTTTGTCAGACACCTGCTGCCTCCCTCTTTCTCTATACTCTTGAACCATAAAACAGACAGCAGAATGCCAGAACAACAGTGAGATGTGAACCTTACTGACAGTTCCAAACTGGAAAATAGTCAATGTCTACTGACCAGCCCTTACTATATATTTTTTCTCCCAGCAGACCTTTTCTTACAGGTCCTACTTATTTCAGCATAAATTTCAGAAAGACTCATTTTTGCTACTATAGTTCAACATCTAGCTGGGCCTTCAGATGTCTAACAAGAACCTTCCCATGCTAAATAACAGTAGTTTCATAATTATGCATTATGCAGAAGTAAGATCTCCTGTCCTTGAATGGATGGAAGATAGTAGCCATAGTTACATACTTGATTGATTTCTGGAGACAATTTCCCCCCTCCCCGTTTCATTCATGCCCTGAATTTCACTTCTCATAAGTTCCATCTTTACAGGGAGGAATATTTTCTTTCTGTTCACGTTGATAATTCCAGATGAAGATCTGTGTTAATCTGTACTAGTAGAATAAAAGAGGAGCCCAGTGACATCTTTAGACTAAGAATCTATTTCAGCATAAGATGCAACAGCTCATTTCAGCAGATGCATGATGTTCATCTACTATGTAGTTAAAGCTGCAAAAAGAAAGGCGATGGGAGACAGCTGTTACACTGAAAACTTACATTGCAATATATTTTGTTAGGACTGTAGTGGTACCTAAAATACTGTCTTATTCATCACTTAAGTGATGCATATTGCATTTCTTGGAGGGGTGGAAAGTGACCAGAACAAATGAAAGCTGCAGTAAACTGAGCACCCACAACACTCTGCCCAAAATTAGGATTCCAAAACCCAGGTAGAAATTCACACACTGAGACTTTGAGATGCACCCCTCCTCACACAGCTCACACATGCACCTCCATAGGATACCTAAATCAACTTTATTCACAATCACAGTTATCCAATTGTCACACTGGGTGGAATAATCTTTTTTTTATAAACAAAACACAAAACTTTTTTTCTGTTTAAATAAAGCAATTAATAGATAAAATTCTCATTTGAATGACATTGAACCACATGAATTACTCTGGATCCTACATGTGAACACAGAGAATAATGAAACCCAAATTCTCCTGTGCTAATGGTCCTCTCCCATTTGAAGGGCCTTCTTTTGCAGCTTCTGCTAGTCTCCTAGAGTTTGGTCCTCAACACATGTATGGACAGCCCAAGACTCGGTACAAGGTAAATGAAGGTCCTGTCTTGCTCCATCTTCTGCAAGTTCACCCTGAGCCACATATGTGTGAACATAAGGTGCTATTGGAGGGAAAGGAATGAGGGCAAACAGTATTGACTGAGTACTGAAAAATGCTTTAGATTAAGGAACTTGAGCTGTGGTGGATGTAGACAAATCTCAGCCTGCTTCCTTGACCAGGTCAATGCCAGCAGCCATCTGAGCATCCGTTTTGCAATTCAGATGACCTATGAGGACTTGTGTATCTGGGCTTTGGTATCTATCTTGTATTTCTATCTGCCAAGCTTATTTGCACAAAGAAAACCACATTCCACCACTAATAATCTTAAGGCTTCTACATAGTCTCCTATTAACAATTTCCCACTTTCAGGGCCCCTAAACATAGACATAGGTCATCTGTAATGCCACACTATGGCTTGGGGTGGGGGCTATAGAAACAAGCCTTGGAAATTCTCAGCCTCACCCACGCAATCCCTTGTTTCCCTCTGTCCTTTCATACATCACAAGCTAATTTCTTAGTTCATCTTTTCTATTGATACATTTTCCCTACTCATCCTCCTAAGAAATTCAGGACAAAGTATATGGTTAATCCTCCCCATTTGGTCTTCACAATGTCCCTGCGATGTAGATTAGGCTCAAAGGGAGGAATGGTCCCCAACTGTCCACTGAGCATGATGGCTGAGTAGGGATTGGAATTTCTGACTCCCTCATTGCAATCTGATACTCTTACTCCCCACCAGCTCTTTGCTTTTGCAGCAAGATCCAAATAAACCAACGACAGTATGGGCATGCCCAGCAAACAGAGATTACAAACCATGTTGCCACTGGGAAAAAGAGAAGGGACTGTGTGAGCTAGTGCAAAGTTCCTGCCAGGCTCATTCATGCAGCACCAATCCAAAGGTTAGCAGCATGGCTCTAGTACTTCACCTGACCCACATTTGGTTTCTAGAGCCAGTCAATTTTTTGTACTTAAAAGTTCAAAGGCTTGACTCTTTTTCCAGCCAAAGCAAAATCTTTCTTTCCTTCACAAGTCGCAGAAGCCATCTCTTGTGCACTGCAACACCTTAAGGATGCAAGTAATTTATGCCTTGGATTTGGTTCATTGACAAACATACATTTTTCAGGCTCATCCTTATTATTAGGTGTTATTATTTTTTATTGCAGCTGGAGAAGGAAGGAAAGATTTTTGCTTGTTTTTTTTTACTTGAAACATTCCACTTTTTAGCAAACAATAATAGCTGGTCAGTGCAAACAACAACAACTGGGTAGGGTAAAGGCAGCCACACCTTAATGGTGAAAGTCCTATAGCCACCATTTGCCAGTTCCTGGGAATAACTGAATTTGTACTTGCAGATAAGAGCCCTAGTTCAGCACAGTGGTTCCCTTAACTGGTTCAGGTTGATATAGCTGCCACCCCTTTTAATTAAGGGAAAAGAGGAAACAAGGAACTTCAGGCCCACTCCCCCATTCTGTCAGACAGGAGACTGGGGCTGTCAGTTTTGACTACGCCATCTAGCAGCTCAGTGGAGAGGTGCATGCACTCCATGAGCTGATGTGAATTTTCGGATGAGGGCCAGCTAATCCGGCATTCAAGAGAAAACAACATTTTAGCCTGGTAGGATTTTCTGAGATAATTCTGTTCTAATAGCCACCATTGTATGTGTCTTTCCTCTAGCAGTGATGCCCAAAGGAATTTTAATAAATGTATTTTCTAGCAAATGTTTCCTCTGGCAGAAATATTTTTCCCCATGCACAATAGCAGCATCAACTATACACAGCATTTTAACTATGAAAAACATTATTCCCACAAAGACTCAGGTTGCAGGTTTCCATGGAACATTGTCCAAGAAGAAACCTGGGATGAAACTCTCCAAAACACTTTCTCATATTAAAATACATATTATAGAAACATGTAAATACCAAATGGCAACAATCTGGTGAGCCCAGGAGAAGTTCTTGGTACTGGAAGTGTCAGACTATCTAATTCTATCACCTCTACCTCTAAAATACTGCATTGCCTCTTCCTATTTTCCACCTGTGGATATATCACAATCAAAATGTTTAAAAGGCATGAGATTATTTAAATTGCCATAGTTTATTCCTCCACTGATATCCTGAACCAACCTCTGGCCACTTACTGTTTGGCATGGGCCACTGATTGTGCCCCCATACTCTCTATATGAATTTGGATCCCAGAGCCCAATATGTATATCAGAGGCCAGTCAAGGCTTCTGTGACTGCAAACTACCCCATTCATTTATTAGGAAAAGAAGTTGTTCCAGGGGAGAAGTTCCATGTTCATTCAAGACTATAAATAGCTCACTGGATCCGGAACATGTTTTGCACAAAAATGCCGGCAGTATCATCCCTACATCCTCTCCAGGCAATTGACAATACTTTCATGCACATCACCCCACTAATACCAATGTTATTTTGCAGCTAGTAGTTTTTATGCTGTTACTGACTTCCGTTAAATAAGTTATGGAAGTGTAGAAACCTGATCTATCCTTGTTTATTCAGAAATCCCATTGATTTTAGTAGATCTTACTCTCAAGTAAATCTACACAGGATAACAGCCCAAGGGGTGTAATTCTGATATCTACATACTCCCTTCAACTTTTATAGAACATAGTAAAACTGCAGGTGTACTCCTCAGGCACATTTAGACTTGTACTCACTACACTGAACTGTACATGAGTGCGGCCTTGCTAGATCCAGGTTCAAATGACTTTAAGATGCCATGGTAGGAAATGTCTCCTACCTGGAGAAGAAGAGTTGGATTTATACCCCGCGCTTCACTACCAAAAGAAATCTCAGAGTGGCTTACAATTGCCTTCCCTTCCTCTCCCCACAACAGACCCTCTGTGAGGTAGGTGGGGCTAAGAGAGCTCTGAGAGAACTGTGACTGACCCAAGGTCATCCAGCTTGTTGCACATGGAGAAGTGGGGAATCAAACCCAGTTCTCCAGTTAAGAGTCTGGTACTCTTAACCACTAGCCTAAACTGGTACAAATTAAATTCTGAAGTGTAAACATGTATTCCTGTCCTGTCTACACCTCGTCCTCTTAAGGACAGACACAAGCTTAGGCTCTGGTTCTCTCTAAAAAATGCTTTGTTGCACACACTTGACATCATGGGATGCCAGGTACAAGCTATGGATAAGATGCAAAGTTGTTTGAAAAATCAGAATGTAGTGAGCAACTACAGATATATCTCAGTCAAAGCAAGACTCCTTGTGTGCTGTTTCAGGCATTTTCTGAGTGAAGCCCAAAGTGAACTCTTAGACACTGAGGCTCCCATTTTGGGCTTGTAACGAGCCTAGCTATACGTTTTCTTCATGCAAGTGACCAGTTTAGACCTTCTCTGGACTGTTAAGCATGTGTCTCAACAGCTTGCATAATCTGCACTATACTGATAAATGCCTATTGGCACGAGAATTGCAAGCAAATGCCTGAAAAGCCGGTACACGTTGGTTTCCAGCATGTAATGAACTGGTCACATACAAACACTGGGTTGGATCCAGACTAAATTTTCCACTGACAGAAGGGGTGGGCTAATTTCTAACAACTTCTTCCTGCTGCAGACCCCCAATCTGCCTCCCATGCTGTTCCTGAGGATCCTCTGTTCCCCAGTCGCAGCATTTCAAGGATATCAGTGGGCTGCAGTGGGAGGGGGAGAAGGCAGGAACATTAATTTCCACTGACAAAAGTGCCTCGCACGAGTAGAAAATGCAGCCTCGATCCAACCCATTCAGAATGGCATCTGCAGAAACATTCCAGAATCTGAATCCAGCCCATAGCAGTAAATATTTATGACTACCATGGGCTGAGAGTCAAAACGGGCAGGCTTGTCTTTTCGATCTGGCATTCATAGGCATGCAAGTAGACCCAAAGAGATGCACTTTTAGCAAAGAGATTGGTAGCATAGGTGGCAAATAGCAAGAGGAGGCATGTCTCTTACAAATGTGCATCTTCGCTGCCTGTCTTGATGGTGGCTTCTGGAGTCCCAGAGGAAACTGTAGGATGCACCTGGGAGTTTTTGAGAAAGGAAAGAATTCTATTTTCTTCAGGAGAACACCTTTGGTGAGCATGGGAAGCCAAGCATGCAGCCCAGCACCCTTGTAAACAGGATGTGCTGGAGAGAAACAGTGCTGAGTGCAGCCGTTCATGTATTTAGAGGGAAAATCCAGTCCAGTTTGGGGGAGGGGGGTCAGTTACCTGATTGGAATTACCTCTCAGACTCTCTATTTCTGCTTAACTTTGTGGACAAGATCAAAGTCTTTCTGCCTTTTCCCTCTCCTAAGTAAAAAAATCCCATGGGTATGGTTGCCACATTACATTCTCAGTGCAATAACGTTTTTTTGGGGGGAGACCCAACACCACTAAGCCCCTCCCCCTGACAGTCCTTTCTCTTTTTGCACTGCGTCTTACCTATCTGTGCAACTGTAGCTTAGAGTTAAACTCATCCCCCAAATTCTCCCCTCCCCTAGCACAGAGTTGAGCTGTGGACTTTTCCCAACCATGATGGTCTATGGCGTTTCAAACATGGTAAACCTGCTTAGAATTAAGTGGTGATGGAGCTTCAGTTTCTTCAGAGAAAATAGTGGGCCAGTGAAGAATGAGGCATTGTGCTTGTCCATCCTGGTATAATCTGCTGCAGCAGATACTGAGATAAAACACCAAGTATGCAGTCACACCAGACTTATTCACAACAGTGCAGGCAAGAGAAGCCAGGTCTATGGTCCTTCACATGATGGGAAGAGTGCCTTCGGAATCCTTCATTAAACCAAGTAAGCATACAAAAGTAACAAAAAACCCCACTTCCAATGCTGATCTTTCTCTTTCTTGGTAACTAAATACATCAAGCTCTGTATTACACATTCACTTTGGCCAGAAGTTCTTACATTACCAGCGAATTTACTTTCCTTCTAAGTTGAGGCACATGTCCAATATCCTGTTGAAAAGCCTTTGTGCACCTTTGTCCTTATGGCTTCTAATGATCTCCATGATTTTTAGACAGCAGGTGTGATTCACCCTTTGGCCTTTGAATCCAGCCACTGATGCAATTCTCAAGAATGGTGGAGGGGATGGGGAGGAAAAGAGGCAACAAAAGGGAGACCAGAGATGAAGGAATTGATGGGATGTGCAGGGATGAAACAAGCTGCTGGCAAAGTAGGGGTGGGGAGAAGAGTTGCAGGCTGGAAAGGAAGGGGAGAACCTGTAGAAAGTAGAACAAAGTTAGAGTCCAGTGGCACCTTTAAGATCAACAAAGTTATATTCAAGGTATAAGCTTTCATGTACAAGCATACTTCATTAGAAGTGCACATGAAAGCTTATTCCTTGAATGAAACTTTGTTGGTCTTAAAGGTGCCACTGGACTCTAACTTTGTCTGCTGCTTCAGACCAACAGACCAACTGAATCTGTAGAAAGTAGAATGGGAAGGTTATAAAGTACACACATACACAACTCTGTGCCATGGGCAGCACAGTGCACAAATAAATGATACCTATGGGGGGAGAGTGGGGTCCAGTTGCCACTGATGACTGTTGGGGAAACTGTTAATGACTGTTTTTGCCACACCAGACAGTTGGAAACTAAGGGAGAATATTTCCAGGTGGCTTTTTCCTGCCCCCAAAGTGGCTTTGTTGTTGTTGTTAGCCATTCAGTTGTGTCCCACTCTTGGCGATTCTATGAGCCAGCTCTCTCCATGTTTTCTGATCTTGAACTGTTTCTTTGAGTCATTCCATGCTCAGGCTGGTGTCGACTTTTATGGTGTTTTTTATGGTTTTAGTGTTCAAATTAATTTTCCTTTTCTACTCCACTGGGCTTCCATGCCCAAGCACAATCAAATTATTTTGCATCCCTCTCCTGTTTGCGTCTTGCAGCGGCCCAGTGGAGAAAGGCAGGAAAAGGGGGGAGGTGCAGGGAAAGGAGGGGGAGGAGTCCATCCTTTCTTGGGGACTGCACATCTAAGGGATGACAATAACCCTCTGCTAGGAAATTGGGAAGGAAGAAATCTGTAATCCTCAAAACTCTGGGTTTTGCCCACATGCAGCAAAGTTCAAAATGCAAGACCTGTGTGAGGATGGGGAAAGCTGGCCGCTAGAACAACCCTTTCCCACCTACCCATGTCTCACTCAGTGTCATAAAGCAGTCCCCAGCCCCTACCCACGATGGCATACTGTTCTAGGTGCTGCGATAGGTCTTGATGATGTCCTTGATGGCACGTCTGCAGATAGGACAACAGGCATTGGCCATCTTTTTGAGTTTGAGCCCGCATGTGTAGCAGAGACACATATGTCCACAGGAGTAAATCACGGTGTCCACCATGTTCTCATAGCAGATGGTGCACTCGTCATTCCAGGACCCTGAGATGGAAGGGGAAAGAGGAGATTCTGGCATGCTGACTGGAGAGTTGGGAGCAGTGCCTGAAATATAAGAAGAGAAGAAGAGGAAATTGGATTTATACCCTGCCCTTCACTACCCAAAGGAATCTCAGAGTGGCTTACAATCTCCTTTCCCTTCCCCTCCCCACAACAGACACCCTCTGAGGTAGGTGGGATTGAGAGAGCTCTTTTAAGAACCACTTGTGAGAGAACAGCTCTGAAACAACTTGTAAATGACCCAAGGTCACACCAGCAGCTGCATGTGGAGGCGCATGGAGACAAACCCAGATCTCCCAAATTAGAGTCCGCATTTCTAATCACTACACCAAACTGCTGTTATTCTTTTATCAACCCAATCCTGAGATTAAAACTAGGACTCATGGGCCAAGGCACCAGATGCTAGGGATGCACAGCCAAAGGTGGAGATCACCCATCATAACCTTGTTATGGAACTTTATAACAAATCCATCTGATCATTGTCAACAGCAAAGTTCTGGGCTAGATGGATTCTATTAAGGCAAGGTTTGTTTATACCTATCCTGCCCTTCAAAAAACAACAGCACAAACCTGGTTCCTAGGGAGGCTTACACATAAACATTTACTGTACATTCAAAAGCATAGCCCTTAATTTCCTCATCAAACAGCTGCTTTTGCCTTTTTATAAGGCCTCTGTGCAAACTTTTCCTGTAGTTCCCTGTGCGTTATCTCAGATCAGAGCACTCATGTTCCATTGACATTTCCTTGCCAATTTCATGCAGCTTGATGAATTTTGATTTGCTTATTTTGAAAACCATATAAATAAAAATTTTGTTTGCAATTGTGGTTTCAAATTTTGAAAATTATCAAGAGAAACTTCTGGTCCTTACACTCTGTGGGAGCTCACTGACTCTTTCACACAGAGATCTTTTAAAGAAAGGAGACAAATTTACAATGGGTCTCTTCCGGGCTGTAGTATTGAAATTGGAAAGAGGTGCAAAGCTGAATAGTCCTCACTTACCACCAATCGAGCTGCCAAGTGGGCCAGAACCACAAGTACTCAGAATAGGATCAGAAACTCCACTGCAAAGGACAGAGGGTGAGTTTGGAGATGAAGTGGGTGAGCTTGGCACAGATGGGCCCAGTCGCTCAGCCATGACAGTAGAACCTGCACAAGAAAGGAAAACTCTGAGTTTTACTGGAATGGGCCCAGATACGCTTCACAACATGGCTAGTGTCATCGTACTCAAATGGGGAAAGGACATGGCATGATAATCAGAATTCTGATCTGCTGAGATTCAGGTCCCAGGGTTTGGTGGCTGCGTTTACTCCACCTACCACCACTGAATAATAACCAATGTGCCTTCCTCAACATTTGGCTAAGAGGAAGATTATTGCTCCTGAGCAGGGAACCAACTGATCTCCTGAACTTCCTCCTATGAAATTGCCCCCGTGAGGATGAGAGCTGCTACTAGTCATAAGAAGGCTTGTTCCAAAGTTAGAATTGGGAAGTGAAAGCTGATGGTTATTAAGCAAGGATCAAAAGACCACAGTTATTTTAAAAAAATCCCTAGGAATCATAGCTGTATTGTACTTCCAATGAAAACATTAATCAATCACACATTATATTTCTGTTGGCCTACACCCACTTATTTTGGTTTATATGGAGCCTATTACACTTGCTTGAACTTACTTTTAAGGAAACCAAACACAACAGGGCCAAGACTGGCTTCAAGCAGAAAAAAGAAGAACTGGACAGGCAGTGCAAACAACTTTGCATCTCTCTCAGTGGGGAAATGTACAAATTGCCCTTACACTCGGAGATTATCAGATAGGGACTCCTAATCCTTTAGCAGTAGCAGAGAGGAAAAATTTTGGTGTGCCGTGAACTGGTTAGAATCATAGAATCACAGAGTTAGAAAGGGCCATGCAGGGCATCTAGTCCGACCCCCTGTTAAATGCAGGATTAGCCTAGAGCATCCCTGACAAGTGTTTGTCCAGCTGCTGCTTAAAGATTTTTTTGTCACTGCATCACACTGGCTGCTCATATCACTATTGCACTCTGATAAGAAAAGCCACACTAGGTGAAATTCTCCCTTGAATGAATCTCTTGGCTAGCCCAACCTCATCAGATCGCATAAGCTATGCAAGGTCAGCCCTGGTTAGTATTTGGATGGGAGACCACCAAGAAATATCAGGGTCATAAGTAGGGATGTGCAAGGGGAAAAATCAGTATTTTCAGGTATTGCCTTGGAAACCTGAATTCCAATATCAGTATCAGCTCCTTATACCCTATGGGGCCATTTTAGTCAGTGGCAAATCTTCTAGGGTATATTCAGTGGGCTTGGGATGACAGGGTTTGAGGTAGAGGCACCAAATTTGCAGTGTAGCTGCTGGAGCCTCTCCCCAAATGAACCTCCAAGTTTCAAAAATGTTGGACCAGGGGGTCCAATTCTATGGGCACCCAAAGAGAGTGTTCCCATCCTCCATTGTTTCCAATGGTGAGGGAAAAAAGCAAGGCAGGCACACAAGCCCAGCAGATTCTCCCAGAGAGTCTCTGCAGTAGAAAGTGAGGTGTGGGGAGG
This sequence comes from Gekko japonicus, assembly GCF_001447785.1. NCBI lineage: Eukaryota > Metazoa > Chordata > Lepidosauria > Squamata > Gekkonidae > Gekko > Gekko japonicus. The sequence continues at coordinate 1,782,075 of NW_015172003.1, read as the reverse complement.
GGGCATGTTTGCATGGCCACCAGCAGAACTAGTGCAATGTGCCCAGCAGAACCAGTGCCACTCTGGCAGTATCAAAACCTTTTCCCTCGTTTATGAGACTTACCAGTATTCAAGTTATATTCTGGAGTCCGTTCTCCTAAAATAAACTTCGGAACAATGCATCTGCAAGTTTTCAACTTAACTTGTTGCTCTAGCTGGTTTAGCGATATACAGTTTCCTAATTTTGAATTTACAGTTTGGGGACAGAATTTAATAAAATGAGTAATGCTTCCATGTAACACTCCAAATGCCAAGATAATTGAGAACAACGTTCAGAGAAAATGCAGCTGTTACTAATGGGTTGTTACTCAACATCAAATATTGGCTAATCATGGCAGTCCTGTGCTATTTTATCCTGGCAACGGTGCAGTCCAGCTTTTGTAGTTTATGTGTCAACTGATTGCCATCAGTTCAATAATGGGGAAGAAGAGGGAAAGGATAGCCTCTAGCTCAAAAATCAGCAGGGCTGGCAAATTCCAACCAAGCTCACAGCAGTGTGTTTTCCTTTGAAGGCTAGCATTGACCTATGTTAGATAACACCATTTCCATGAATCCTCCCTCCACTACTTCAACTGCAAAGAAACAAAACATAGAAAAGAAAACTGCTCTCATCCTTTCAACTGCCCAATATGGTTTGATTCATGAAATTCTAATGTCAGCAATCAGTAGGGGAGAGAGTTTATTTTAAACTAGGAATCCTTTGTTTCCTTTGGCCAACAGCGAGTCACCTCAGAAGGGTCATATCTCTGTGGTGCATAAAGAAGGTCACAGATTTAGTTCCTGGCATCTCTGACTGCCACCTGGTAGTCCTTCACCTCTGCTCCTTAAGCATATGTAACTGGCCCACATTGACAAGACGTTGGAAGATAGATCCATGTGATAAGATCTTCCCAACATCTTTTTAAACACAATTATAGCTGTGCAGGGATCCCATTCAGACTGGGGTCATGTGGAATTAAGAGATGGGTGGGGTTAGTCCTTCCACCTGTGCAGTTTTGCCAGTCTAAACCAGGATCCCCACTCTGTTATATGCTTTTAAAGAAAAAAAATTGGCAAAACGAGGTACCAGTTTTTTTGTATTTAAAGAGCTAACAAGAGTATGGTTACCTGTTCTTGACTTGTGTGTATGGGTTAAATCCACACTTCTGTATGCCCTGGAGTTTAATAAACTCCTGTAAAAAGGTAAAGGTTCCCTTGCTCGAAAGCCAGTCAAATCCGACTCTAGGGATGCGGTGCTCATCTCCGTTTCAAAGCCAAAGAGCCAGCGCTGTCCAAAGACGTTTCCGTGGTCATGTGGCCGGCATGACTAAACACCAAGGCGCACGGAACGCTGTTACCTTCCCACCCAACTGGTACCTATTTATCTACTTGCAATTTCTTGCTTTCAAACTGCTAGGTTGGCAGGAGCTGGAACTAGAGACGGGAGCTCACTCGGTCATGCGGCACACTCGGGTCTGGAACTGCTGAACTACCAACCTTCCACAGCCTGCAGTTCAGCGTCTTAACCACTTGAGCCACCGCAGCTCCTAATCAACTCCTGTAATGGTGGTTAAAAATGCTGGGAGATTTGTAATCTGTTTGACCATCATATTCTTCCGCCATTCACCCGTGTTTATCTCCCTCAGCTCCCATTGCTCTTTCCTTTTTGTGACATGTCAGCCTGTAAGCTTGTACTCCATGAAGGGACATGCATGTTGACAGTGGTATAGCTATAATAAATCACTAATGATAGTATATAGCAATCTCAACACTGTATCATACTGACAATGGTAGCAGGGCTGAGAAAGATTGTGCCTGATATTCTGCAAGTCACATGCTGCTTGAGGGGGACTAGCATTGCACCAATGCCATGGTGTAATTTCCATTGCAAATGTGCAAGTGATGTCACAATGTCAGGGTAATGCCCTAGGGTTCACCCAATACTTTATGGTTTCAGGTGAATCCTAAGCAGAGTTCAGACTGGCAGTTTGGCCCGGCAAGCAAACGTTTCATTAGTGGTTCAGTAGTGCATTAAAGGGGCGGGTTCACACAGGCACATCTGTCAGGCATCCCCCAGCCGTACTCAAGCCGTCTTGTGCCGCTTCCCTCCCAAGTTTAAAAGCTACCAGGTGAAAGTGGTAGTGAACCGTGTGTAGAGCGGGTTGATTCCAGTTCCCTGAGTGTGAATGCAAGCGCTGCTAAGGCAGGAACAACCTGCAGTAATTGATAATAGACACCGGCTGTTTCCCCCGGCAGGCACCGTTGGGGCATGTGCAATCATGCCCTATCTGATCAAGAGAGAGATCTTAGAGTTGTAGTAGATAACTCACTGAAAATGTCGAGACAGTGTGTGACTGCAATAAAGAAGGCCAATGCTATGCTGGGGATTATTAGGAAGGGTATTGTAAACAGATCAGCCAATATCATAATGCCCCTATATAAATCAATGGTGCGACCTCATCTGGAATACTGTGTGCAATTCTGGTCACCACACCTTAAAAAGGATATTATAGATTTGGAAAAAGTGCAGAAAAGGGCAACTCGAATGATAAAAGGGTTGGAACACTTTCCCTATGAGGAAAGGTTAAGGCGCTTAGGGCTCTTTAGCTTGGAGAAACGACGACTGAGGGGTGACATGATTGAGGTTTATAAGATTATGCATGGGAAAGAGCAGGTAGAGAAAGAGGTACTTTTCTCCCTTTCTCGCAATACAAGAACTCGTGGGCACTCCATGAAATTGCTGAGCGGTCGGGTTAGAACGGATAAAAGGAAGTACTTCTTCACCCAAAGAGTGATTAACACTTGGAATTCACTGCCACAGGAAGTGGTGGCGGCTACAAGCATGGACGGCTTCAAAAGGGAATTAGATAAGCATATGGAGCAGAGGTCCATCAGTGGCTATTAGCCACAAGGTATAGATAGGGACTCTGGGGCAAGTGATGCTCTGTCATCTTGGTGCTTGGGGGGGTCAACAGTGGGATGGCTTCTAATGTCCTGGCCCCACTGGTGGACCTCCTGATGGCACTGGTATTTCTGGCCACTGTGTGATACAGAGTGTTGGACTGGATGGGCCTTTGGCCTGATCCAACATTGGCATCTCTTATGTTCTTATGTTCCTATTTGCCACTGCGCCCATGTGCCCATGCGCATGGGTGCAGCAATCCAGCGTGGAAAGAGCTGCTAACAGCCTGCCAGGGCGTCCTAACAGTGTGAATGCTCCATTGCGCTTCCTCCACAGTATCCTCCCGCTTCAGTCGCTGCGGTGTGAACGGGAACACCGCAACCAAGCCGTTCCGGGTCTGTTCTGGTTTTTCCTTGCCACGACTCCCTAGCGCTTCAAATTGCCAGTCTGAGCTCCCTAGAGTGAGTGTTGCCAACATTGTAACACCACTTTCAGATTTGCACCAGAAATGACATTGCAGAGTCATTGTGATTACCCATTTTGTTGTTTCCCCCTAGTGTCCCCGTAGGTTTCAGGCACTCAGCTGGCAACCTTGTATTGTGATGAACTGATTCATCATATGATACTTTGTCCTCAAAGCAAAACTCCTTTCAAAAATGCAATTCTAATGATGATCAAAGGCAGTATAACTTCAATCATGGTGCCTGTACAGCTGTGTTGTCCATAATGTGCTGTAAGTACAGCCAATAGTTCACTACATATTTGGAATCTAGCAGAACTGAATAGGACTGGAAATCAAAAATTGATGTCCAAAAAACAATATCCATCTATATATATAAAAGAAAGTCCCCTCACCGTAAAATCAATGCCCAGGCCAAATTGCTGGACCTAGAAACACGAAATTTGGGGAGAGCGCTCCTACCATGGCATAGATGCTCACTAAGAAGGGAATTTTAGAAATTCGACCCCCAAGTAGGTCAAAAGGGGTAAAATGTGCTCCCCCCATTGACTCCTATGCGGCTGCCAGGCTGCTGCCTCCTTGCAACCCCCCACTCTCTGATTGGCCAACTGCAGAGCTCACTGTTCTGAGGTAAAAACAACAGTTACAGGAGACTGCACAGAGCTAATGACAGTTGAGGAAATAAGGAATGGCCAGCAACCACCTGTGAGGTGCAGTAATGCTGCTGGCCCAGCCTCTCTGATAGCTTCCAACACACTCCCCCCACCTCCTACACCTAATAGGCAGTTGTCTGTGAGGTCAGCAGCGGTTGCAGGGTGCTTAAAGTCACGAGGGAGCCCACCCCAGCAGTAACACCTTAGTGATCCTGCCAGCCCCGCCTTCACAGTGGCTTCTAATACTCCTCCCCCTCTCCCTCCTACACTGGACAGGCAGCTGCCTGTCAGGTGTAGGAGAGGAGGTGGGATGCTTACAGCCACCAGGGAGGTTTGCTCAGCAGGATTGCCTTAGCACTGCTGCTGACCCAGCCTCCCCAATGCCTTTAAATACTATCCCCCAACACCAGACAGGCCAATGTCTGTCAGGTGTAGGAGCAGGACCAGGGTACTTTAATCCATCAGGGATGCCGCCCCAGCAGGATCACCTTAGCGATGCTGCTGGCCCAGACTCTCTGATGGCTCCCAACACATTCCCCCCCACCTCCTACACCTAACAGGCGGTCTGTCAGGTGTAGCAGCGGTTGCAGGGTGCTTAAAGCCATGAGGAAGCCCGCCCCAGCAGTAACGCCTTAGTGATCCTGCCAGCCCAGCGTCTACAGTGGCTTCTAATACTCCTCCCCCCTCCCCCTCCTACACTGGACAGGCAGCTGCCTGTCAGGTGCAGGAGAGGAGGTGGGATGCTTACATCCGCCAAGGAGGTTTGCTCAGCAGGATTGCCTTAGCCCTGCTGCTAACCCAGCCTCCACGATGCCTTTAAATACAACCCCCCCAACACAAGACAGGCCAGTGTCTGTCAGGTGTAGGAGCAGGACCAGGGTACTTAAATCCATCAGGGATGCCACCCTAGCAGGATCACCTTAGCAGTGCTGCTGGCCTAGCTTAGCCACACTTACACCCACAATGGAAATATACCCCAAATTTGTAGAAAACTGGTTTCCTTTATTAGGTTATTTAACTTCTCACAATGTGGGTTCTAGAAAACTGGTTCGTATGAACTTGCTTAATATCTGATTGCTCGAATGGTTTTTTGACTATGTAGTTATGTCCCAGTTCTAAAATGTAACATAAATGAGAAGCATTTCTGAAGAAAAAAGGGGGAGTATGCCCTCCCCCCCCAATCCAATGCCCAGGCTAAACCCCTGCACCAAGAAACCCAAAATAAGGGGAGTGCATTCCTACCATGACATCAACCCCCCCATGAAGAGATTTCTGAGAAACATGACGACCCCTGCTTCTTAAATGATGACAATTCTATGTGGCCTGCTCCAGAGTGAGCTCATCAAGCAGCCTGGTGATCCTAGCACCTGAGGGCAGAACCACCAATGTGGTCTAGAGAGAGGTCCTTCAGTACAGAAAAAAGGACATATGTCTCACTTCATTTCTTACACTACAATCTTCTCTGTTAGAATCCCTACAACAAATGTCACATTTCAAATTTCACATCATCAGTATTATAACTGGATTTATGGAATTTAAATACCGTAGCAAAGCACGGGTATCAGGCTAGTAGTAAATAAAATCCCCACATTACAGAGCACATACCCTATGAAACGATCCAATAAGAGCTGCAAAGGAAATTTATGTTTTAATTTAAAAAATCTTCCCCCTTTCTGTGCTGGAGACCAAGTACATGGACTAAGTGCATATAGGCTACAGTGCCATGCTGCATGTCCATGGAGACCAACACAAATTCCCCCCCAACATATGTTCAGTCAGAGACTATTGGACATGTCAAATGGCCAAGCAATCACACAAATACCCTGCATTTGCTTGCCATCCCAGTACAACAGTGGGTGGCCCCTTAAAAACCAGCCTTTTTATTCTAGCATATGTTGGACGCTAGATTTTTAAATTATTTTTATTTCATAAGCTGCCTCCAGCATGTTCCTAAAGAGGTGGAATACAAATATTCTAAATAAATAAGCAAGCTTCTATAGATCACTATCGCAGGTTCAAAAATGCAGGATGTACAGGCTGAGAAATTATTATGTACAATTCAAGCTTAATAGAAAATAGTAGAGAGGATTCACAATAGCAGTAATTGGTGATAAGTGTCACTTCCCAAATTTTGTTAAGCTGATTAACACCTGCAATGGCTACGGAACAGCCATTACAGAAACAACCATTACATCCCTTAGCAATTTCAGGTGCTAATCAGCTTAGCAAAATTAAAGAGATTGCATTATTGCCAAACTCAAAATGGTCTCTGTACTTTTCTTGATTACATTTGAATTTTACATAATTACATTATACCCTGTACCTCCTGCATTTCATTGACCCTGCCACCCATGATTTCTTTCCTTCATAATCTCGTGTTTGTGTGTGCGTTGTACACCTTCTTCCAAGCGGGGGTTCACCTTGTGCGTCTGAAGAAGTGGGTTTTAGATCACCAAAGCTATTGCTAGAATAAAAAATGTGTTGCTTTAAAGATGCTGCAAGAGACTTGTTTATTTCTCACTGAAGCAGAGACTAAGGCAGCTACCTCCCTGGAACTGGAGCAGTGGAATGGTGTGACCCCTTCGTGCAGTGGGTGGCCTTTCAGGTATGTACACAGAAGCCCAGTCATGCTGAGCCTGGCTTCCATAATCCACTCTGGGGTTTTGGCAGAAAGGAAATATGTCATTCCAGGCTCTGTCAAAACTTTGCCAAGTGGGACTGGACAGTTCCACCCATTCCTAGTGAAAACTGAATAGTCTGTCTATGATGCTGCAGCTCCCTTTTGCTATGCGGCTGCTTCATTGCTTCGAGATAGCCGTGGGACTCTCTCATTAGCTTCAGAATCTACGCTTTACCCCCTCCCACCATGAACATTATGGGGTGGTCTAGTACAGCCCACTGTTTGCCCTAGTGACAACTATCCAAATGTTCTGGAAGCTGCCCCTTCCCCCCGCCTGTTCAGAATTGTACTGTATATTGTAAACACCCTTGCAAGGGAACAGACCTCATCATAGTTAATGTACACACAACAAAGAGAGAGACATTAAACAGCAGCCAAGAAGTGTACAAAACAAAAGCCTTCCTCCGTGTCATATGTTTGGCCTAAATGAGGCTCCATCATCAGAGAACAATATGGCTTATATCTCTGCGGACGAGAACCTACATACCCTCTTGCACCAAAAACCAAAGCTGCACCCTGGGTGTTCTGCTGATGTTTCCTACTTATAAGCATGTAAATTTTGAAGGGATAACATACATGTCCAAATATGCAGCAGCCACACTCCAAGAAACCGCAACCAGTCTCAGCTCTCTCTCTGACATTTGATCTCAGCTTATCCAGTTATATTGTCCTAAGTGCCCTTTAACAACATGGAAGCTACCATAGTGGGGTAGATACACCTCCCAGTAATACTGACACTCACGGTCACATAGCGCATGTCACAGCTCCTTCCCACCCCAGCACTGTTCCTCCCAACCACAAGTACAACATTATAATTGGCAGGAGCTGCAGCACTCCACCCAGGCTCTGGTCAGTACTTTGATGGGAGACTGCCACAGAAAACTGACACTGGTTCCCCCTGAAGGAACACTCAGGTGGCCCTGCCCACCAAAATCATAGATACAGCAGGTGAGCACATGGACACATAACCAGATGGCAACATCTCCTGTTGCAGATCTTGCCTGCTGCCATTTGGTGAAAGTTAAGGCTCAAGGACCAAGCGAATGAATACATATTCTAATGAATCTTAGCTATAAAGCAGGAAATGCATGACAACGCATCGTTCTAAGTCAAACTATACTAGGTATGCCTGAAATATTAATATGTACCCTCTCGTTTTGGTGTCCCTTTTTGGAACAGCACCTGTGTGATGAACTTTTCCATGTTTATTAATCATTATTCATGGTGCTACTCAGGTAAATTTGCAAGCTACCACCGTCTCTAGATACACTGTATTGTATTCTGTGTACGAAGGGTACATCATGGAATAACCCTGCCCAACTTTGCTTAAGGATATTATGGCAACATTCTCCTGAACCTTGGCGTCAACTTTCACAGCAAACAGCAGCTGTTATTCATTTTATTTGCTTGCCTTAATGACTGGGAGACAGATATGTGCTATGTGCCACTTATGCCTGGAAACACTGGCAGGAGGATTTAGTGAACTCATCTTGGATATTCCTGCCCAAGTATCAGCAAATCATGATGGTCTGTTCATTGGTTAACTTATATTTCACATTAAACCAGAAGTTATATTTTTTATTATTGCTGTTATTTAAAAAATGAATAGGAAAACTAACTCAGCATGGGGAGGTGGGTCTGGCTTCACTGTTGTATGGGTGGCAACAGTAGGGTTGCCAAACCCCCCAGTTTGCCAGGGGTCCCCCATTTTGGGGAGGGTTCTACCCACCGCTGGCCAGATGGCCGGCAGGGGAAGCCCCACCCCCAACACCCACAGCCACCCCTCTCTCTCCCTTTAAGTGTGTGGAACCCGTGTTTCCTCCCAAGCCCG
>NW_015172003.1:1697771-1773459 GCF_001447785.1 Gekko japonicus | reverse complement strand
GCCGGCTCCTTTAAGTGCAGGGAACTACCGTTTCTGGAGATCCGGCGCACGGGCGGGTGGGGGGGGCGGACGTCCCCAATGTGACGTCATCACATCGGGATGCCCCGTCCCCTCCACGAACGCCCCCAAAGTCCCCCACTGGGGGTGGAAGATGGACTTGGCAACCCTAAGCAACAGCTCCCTTCCCACTAGAAAAATGTCATCCATTTGGCTGATCAGACAGAGCAGCTGTGCTCTTTATAAAGGGATAGGCATTTAAGATTTACAAATATTACTCATAGAATCAGGTGGGTATTCATGTTGGTCTGAAACAATAGAATAATGAGGTTTGCTGCTTTGGCCCTTTGTACCCACATATCAGCTCCTAGATAATCCCCCAAAATTAACAAAGTTGATCACCCAAGCACTAGATGACCCTGGAGTTGGACTAGATGTCCCTGGAGATGACCCTGGAGGTCCCTTCCAACTCTGTGATTCTAAGCACAAAAGGATTAGGAATCAACTGGGACATTTTGACAAGCTCATCCAGTTTCTCCATGAACCTAAGGGTAAATAAGCAACATGGAATAGTTTATTTAGCTACTGAATTCTGTAAATATTTGCCAGGTGCAACATGGTAGCATAACTGTTGTGAGAAGAGGGGAGGCTCTTAGAAAGTGTTCTGAAAACTGAAGAGTAGAATGTGTTTGGCATCTGCTTGTTTCAAAATAAAGCCAAACGAATTTACTCTAGTAACATTTTTGAGTAATAGAAAAAAGTTAAGACTAACCACCCATCACCCTTTTTTATTCCCAAACAGAGTAAAATCTATTCCATTCTGCTCTCCTTGAGGCAGCCAAAGTCTTAATTGATAGCTTTTCTGGCTGTAATCTAGATGTGCCAGATACAGACAAGAAGAAAGCTGTTCTGCAGTCCACACAGTTCTAGAGAGACCAAAATTAATGTAAAATACAAGAGGGGAAATCTAATGGCATTAAAATCTTTCCTGACATGTGCTGCACACTTTTGAAACCTACTCCATATTTTGCTGGAAGAACAAACCTGGGTGTTATCAGAAAGTTTAGTCTATTCTGTCACTCTTCTAAGTAGCCAGAAAAAACCCAACTCATTCCAGCATTCACGCAAGGGAAGGGTAAGGTTTATTTGTCCTGACAAGCACATCATAATTTAGAGAGAATGGTAAATTGTCCTGTATCCAGATTATTCAACACAGGCATGCAAAGGCCTGATAAGATAAGGGAGCTAATATATCACTTACTACCAACATCTCATTTCATCCAAAGCTGTTTTAATAGTCTCACAATGAAAACTATGAATTTCTGTCCTCTCATAATATAAAGGTTATATGCAACTTGAGTGGCATTATTTCGCGGTACCTTCACATTGATAAAAACAAATATAAATCATCCCATTTCAGTAGTTGTGCCCATCATCTCACATCTCTCCGCCAAATGGATAAGGAACTGGAGGCTTCTGTACTTCCTTCCGCCACCCCAACTGAGGGGATGGTGCAGGGGGCTCCACAAGACTGCTCATATATGGATTCTGAGGTGTAGGATTGGGCTGGATGAAGGGATTTTAACCACATGCAGCAGGCTCCTGGGCTTCCAGAACAGGCCATGACTCAGAAGGTCCAAGGCTCAATTCCCAATATCAGAAAGTAGGTGATATGAAAGACCTCTACAGAACTGCTGCTGCCACTCAGAGTAAAAAATACTGAGCTTAATAGACCAACGATCTGATTCAGTATAAGGCAGCTTCATATGTTCAAACTGCAACCATGCTCTCCCTTCCCTATATTGGGTTGAATGACAACTGGAATACAGGTTTTTCCCTCATATAGCATGGGAGATACATGCATGGAAGTAGTCATCCATATATGTAGCTGATTGAGCCTATTGTTTCAGAACAATAAGTAATAAGCTAGGGGGAAGAGAGCATCTAGACATCAATATAAATCAGGACTTCAGGGGGAAAAGAAAAGATCAGCTAAGAACAGCAACATTTCATTAGAAAAACCTGCAATCTACATAACTACTACTACACCATCCATCTTGCCAAAGTAATAACCATGCTTAAAACAGATAATCTTCCAGACTGGATAAACATAATATCAGAAAATGCAAAACCATACACTCTTAGAGAAACAAATTTCTAAACCCAACACTAACAATCTGGGACAAGTTCAGGGAAAAACTCACACCATTCATTTCAATGTTCTCCTCATTTTACGGTCAATCCTGGTACCCGCCAGGACAATGTACCCAAGAGTACATAAAATGGAAAGAAGTGGGTATTACAAAATTAGAAGACTTGACATTAAATAAAGATATTATGAACAAAAATACAATGGTACTCAAATTTGATCTAAGTATACCATGGTATCAATACCTCCAATTTAATCATCTATGCTCAAAAATAAAACTTAGAGAAATTTTACAAAAAACCACAACCCCCTTTGAAGCCCTGATAAAAAATGCAGATGAAAGCAAAAAAGGGCTAATATCCAAAATTTATGCCATTTTAACATCATTTCAAGAAAACACACTACCATATCAAAAATACTGGGGGGAAATTTGTAAAACTAATCTCACCTGTTGTGTATGAAATGGAATGTAATGAATGTATTGAGCTTAAGCCTGACCAAGGTATTGTAAACCGACCTATCAGAACAAAGGAAGTTCTGGAGGAAAGCAAAGTGATTGGTCTTTATGTACTGTATTTGATTGGACCTTATCTGACAATGTGGGCGTGGCTTGCCAAGCCCGGACTGTTTAAAAAGGAGTCTGTTGCTCCATAGTTTGTCTCGTTCTGGTTCTTCTGACTTCGTGTTCAATAAAGTTGTTATCACTGTTCACCTGCTGCCTCGAGTATCGTATCTAACATCACCCAAGATAAATGGTTAGACATCTAGAGAACCTATGAAAATAAACCCCCATCATCACACAAAAATGGCAAACTTTCAGAATAATGTCCAAGTGGTACAAAACTCCACAACAAATATCACACATCTCAAGTAATTCAGACCCCCTTTGCTGGAGGGGATGCAAAGAAATAGGCAATTACATACACTGCTGGTATGAATGCCCTGTAGTAGCATTTTTTGGGGACAAAGTATTAGAGGAAATAAGGAACATAACTGAACACAAAATAGACAAAGCTCCGGAAGCATTACTTCTAAATCTCAGAGCGGAGAACGCTCTATTACACAAAGGAAAAGAATCACCTTATTACTATTTGCAGCCAAAACTACAATAGCAATGGAAATCCAAAAGTAAACTAAACGTAAACCTCTGGTATAAAAAACTATGGAACCTATACATAATGGAAAAAATCTCAGACATTCTGATACAAAATAAATCTAAAGGTGAACACAACGATATTACATCTATATGGTCTCCCATATTAGCACATCAATCTATTAAGGAAACAGTACCGGCTGTAATAAACACTCTTTACCTTTGGTAACATTCACAAAGTGTATTACTGACATATTGTATGAAATGTAAGAAATGTAATGTAGATTAGACTATATAGATTCAATTATAAGTACACGCCTATCCTGTATAATCTTGTTGTAGATGAAAAATGAATAAACTTTATTCCGGGGGGGGGGGGGGACCTGCAATATCTAGTGAACTCTATTAAAAAACAGCTTGCTTCTACTTGCTATCATGGATTAACAATACTCATAAGTGACATCCCAAGAAGACTAAAAGGCATTCCTAGTGTGAGTTGTGAAAACACCTTTAGGAAGAAAGGCTAACACTGAACAGGGTATCCCTGAAGCCTGTTCAAAGCATGGTTCTCATCCCAGGCACTAGATAAATTACACTCATTTCAGTGTAAATGATGCTAAAATAGAAGATCTGCTTATGGCACTATGCAACGTCAGAGCACAGCCCATTAGCAACCAAAGATTAAGTCCCTTTGGACATTGCTTACAAATTAACATTACTAATGTATGCCTAATGTGCAGGGCAAAATAAATTTGAAAAAACCAATCTAAGCCTGATGGAAGGTCTCACACAATATTTAACACAGCAAATGCTTTCCCAGGATGTGCTGAAAGCATCTAAAAATGTATTTAGACAGATACCAGAAACCCCAAAGAAGCTGCTTCCAAACAGATTTCTGCTCAAGTACTAAAGTGTCATCTGCCTGGAGGTTTGCTGAACACTTTAGACAGTGAAGTGCCTTAGAACACTGGCCTGATAAATTTGGCCTGATAAATTTCTGTCTTTTTATTGAGTTTGTTTTCCATAAAACAGAATTAAAGGCATGGCTCATAAAACTCAGGGGTGCCCAGAGCAATTGGTAGTAAAAGAAAAAGACCCACTTGGCATATTTTTGTGCAGTCGTGGGTTGTGTTTGCCATTCCAAGCTTGTCCTGCAGGGGCTTCATTTTAAAGAACTGATTTTAATAGTATTTCCCCAAGATAGCAAAATTGTTGCAAGCTGGAAGACGGTTGGATTTTTAAAAAGGACAATGTGATAAGCATAGCTGTGCCATGGTTGGTAGGAAGCCACTATTACGGAGATGAGCCACTATTATGGAGATCTCCCAGCAGTATCTAGGGGGGAGTGTATTCCATGCCTATCTTATGTGCCACATGACATCCCCAATCTGATAATATCACATTCATGCAATGTCATCATGGTGGGGACGTTGCTGTTTGGGGGTGACCCACTTAGCTAGTAACTACTGATATAATGAATTGATTTGACTATTGGATTTTACTGATTTCAACAACTAAAGGAGCAGTGAATTCTACAAATTAATGGGGGGACACCCATTGCAAGAGACAAACTGCTACAGTGAACCCTTACGGATTCTTATGGAGGAACAGTGGCTAGAACAATACATAGCTACACATTATTTGAATAGGCTGTTCTTAGTTCCTGAAATCAGGATAGCTCTATCGTTCTGCTCTTTCTTGCAATAAAATTACTATGTCGGAGAACCTATAAAACAATGAAATTCTTCAGGGTAAGCAACTTGATTTTACACGTCATACCCCTTTAGTGGCATTTATAATAGTGTGTCTTAGTCTGGTGTAGCAGTTAGCATATTGGACTAGGATCAATGAAACAAGGGTTCAAGTCCTCTCTCTGCCATTAAGCTAACTGGATGGCATAGGGCCAGTAACTCTCTCTCTCTCAGTCTAACATACCTCAAAGCATTGTTGCAAAAACAAAATGGAGGATGAGAAAAACATGTAGGCCACTCTGAGCAGGATAAAAATGTAACAGACTATAAATATCTCAGTTAAATATTAAATTGCACAACTGGGTTCTTTTAAGGTGTCTGTTCTTCAAAGCAACATGAGACAAAGCTAGATTGCTTACTCCCAATGGAATCATGCTTACCAGTCTTGTGCTGGTAGGATAGGACACTGTAATTCAATGCTGAAGGTAAGATTCCAGTCCTATAAAACCAATTTCTTTATTTTGGATGAGGAATGTGTGCATGTTGCCTAAATAAAGCAAGTAGTCCCCTGCATTATTTCCTTTCCATTCCTTCCACCCCATAAGAACAGAAAGTGCACCAAAAAAATTACTTGTCTCTTTTGTAGTTGGTAGTGTTCCACTGGTGATCCTGATGGTTGGAACTGTGGCTTGCTGACCAAACATACATTCTTTCCGAATCGCCTGCCTCCAAACTCCCAAACATGCTACCTCAGGATCTACTTTGCCCTGCCTTTGCTCCCTCAACATTATTTTCAAGTGCTGTCAGTACCTACCCACTCCAACATTTAAAAATTTAGAATATTTCTATGCTGCCTCTCCAGGCAATTTTCTCTGTGTGATCTCCAAACTGCAAAATGTACTTCAAACACAAAACATACCCAGGATACGGATTTGCATCACTGCTCCATGTAAACCAAAGAACATCCACAGTGGCTGGGAACAGTCCACGCAGACCTGCATGCCAGCACTCGCTCCATTGTGGCTCAAATGCAGTTCACCTTCTGAATTCACCATGAAACCCAAAATGTCTCCACTCTGGAGAGGCACCAACACTCTACAAACTGCCCAGAACTCTTTCCTATCTACTAAAGACTCTGGATTATAAGGAAGGTCACTGGGCCTCAGGGTGCTAGGATCACAGGTGGTGACCCCGTAAGAGAGTGTTCCAGTGCGCGAGGTGTTGGATTTGTTAATTTTGACAAATATAGTTTCATTGATTCTAAGGGGCCTGCTGGTAAAAACCAAAGTTCTCTCTTCCCGAGCATGTTCTAGACGAGCCACAGTCTGGTCATCCAAAATTTTGATATGAGCTCCCCTGAGCTGGTGGAAACGGAGATCACTTTCAAGCTGGGATGGGAGAAGATGGGAATGTTGGGAGTTGAGGGAGTTCTGAGGGATAGGACACATGGCAGCCATGACATGGAAGTTTTCCTCCTGGAGGTTGAGGTCACAAAGGCTCACAGACAGTCGGGTGTCCTCAGTCTCTCTGCGCAGCGAGGGACGGCGGATAGCCGTGAAGGATCTTGGACGGAGGCAATCAGGAGGAATAATTTCACTGTCTGGAACACAGAACAAAAGAGAGAAAATGTGACCCAAAATGTCTAGGCTATTATCAATTGCTCTAAGAGGGACACAAGGACCTGATGTCCCTATCATGTTTCCCTTTTGCACATGCACGCACACACACACACACACACACAAAGTTTAGTCCACAGAATTGAGTTCTCTAAACATTTTAAGCAACATTCCAGGCAGGCTCTGAGTCAGTATCAAATATCAGCAGTGCCTTGAGGAGGACACTTGTGGCAAATTAGCAAGATTTACCATTTAACCACTAAAATATACATGCAAATTCTGAAAAACATCTTGAATAATTTCCACAGGTAGAATGACAGTAACCACTGTGCAGAAATTTTGATCTAACATCAAAGAGTTATTAAGCTGGTGGAAGTCCACTGTTATGCTTGTCCAAAACTCCTTCTCTACTGATAATATGGGGAAAGTGGAGTCGTGTTAGGAACGTGAGTAAATACAATGAAAATGCTGAGTACGTACCCCCAACTAGAGGGGTTGTTCTCATCCTTTAGTGTCCATAAGACATACTTGGTTTATAAAGAGCCTGTTATAAACTGAGGGATCCTTTTAAACTGATTCCTGCTTAGTGTTTTTCTTTAATGGATTTATATTTTATAGTATTTACTTCCATTGTTATTACAGATATTTGTGCTGTATTGCAGCAGAGAACATGACTCACAGGGTTGAAACCTATGACTCCCTTCCACCAGGCTGGATCCTATGACTCTGTTATGCTAAGTGTTCTTTCAAAGGAGAAGCACTTCTTCCAATGAAAAATGTCTTTTTATGTTTTTAGTGTTCCTCTCTTTCATTGTTGAAGGAAAGCTTTCTCTGTTGGATGAAGACTTGGAGTCATAGCATTCAACCCCCCAATTTTAAAAATGCATAAACATTCCAAAAATTAATCTGTAATTAGAAATTAAGGGCACAAATCCAGAAAAGGTTAGTTTTATCTATAGAATGGGACTTAATCCTGTGTAATTTATTAATCATGACTAATTTAAGCGCCCAGTGCTTTCTCAAAATGTACCTTAGAATATGTCTACTAGTAGAAGGACAGACTGATATGGACTCATTTATTCCTCTTCCTGAATTCTAGAATGATCCTTGTATAGGGACTTCTGTTTAAACCCCAGTTTAGTAGGTCGAAAGATGGCTATACTGCACCTGAGAAGAGGACACCCTGATATGCCCCCATAATGTTATACAGCAAAAGTTCAGCTGCCTTTCTTAAAGTTTGATCCGACATCAACAGCAGCTCAATTTATTGCTTTTATAAAATGTAGTCATGCATCAGTCCTATGTCAACAATAGGTTGTTCATAAGGTACAATCTTGCACTTACAAAAGTGTAAAGCCCCTGTTGCTCATATTATTTATGAATGAGTCTTTTACCTGGCCATCAGTAATAGTAGTCCATTTCTCCTCCGGCAGATTTGGGATGGTAAGCTACCTTCTATTGAATAATACAAACCTTCCTGTAAAAGACATGGTAACCAATGGCACTACCAGTCTGGGCAAAAGGTCCCCAAACCTGGTGAGCCTGTGGGCACTTTTGAGATTTTGAGAAAGAGTATTGGACACCACCATAAAACGGGTGCCACAAGGGCAGGACCAATTTCAAAATAGCTGTCAGAGGAAAAGGGCTGTCTCAAAATACTGGGAGGTTCCAAGCCAAGCATCCTTCTAGGACAAAGGCGACTGCTTCTGAATGGGGGCTTCTTG
Organism: Gekko japonicus; assembly: GCF_001447785.1. NCBI lineage: Eukaryota > Metazoa > Chordata > Lepidosauria > Squamata > Gekkonidae > Gekko > Gekko japonicus. The sequence goes on along the minus strand of NW_015172003.1, from coordinate 1,765,189 downwards.
CAGACACAAAGATAATGCCTCTGTGACTGTTCTGAAGCACCTCTTTAGAAGAGAGAGACTGTTTGATTACAGCTTCCAAAAGTGATGATTTGCCTGTTGTGCAGCCACAGGGAAATCTATGTCTATGGCCAAGCTGAGGGCAAGCATCTGTGATTCACCTGCCTGCAATAAGGTCAGCACTTTGCTAGTCTGTCAGATGGCAGAGAACAATCCAAAGCTCCCTGTTTTTTTTTTCTATGCTATTAAAACCCTCTGGATTTTACCCCCAGGACTCAGGAAGCAAGTAAGCACCAAGAAGCACATTGGTAGGTGCCACACCAGGAATCACCAGTCTTGGGCTCACACTAATAAGGAAATCCTATTATCATTTGGGAGCTCTGACTATTGTAATAAATTCTAAGCAAACAGATTGTAATAAACCCTTTTATTCTGTTTACTAGTTTTTTAAAGTGACACTGGAAAAGACCCTATTGCCATATCACCTTCTGTACTCTTTTCTTTCACTCATGTTCCTTTTGGAGACCATCACAATTAAATCATAAAAAGAGATCATTTGAGACCACAGTAACATTCCTCAAAGGAAACCTTCTTATAGTACTACACTATGCCCAACTGCTGGAACTTGACTGTGTATTGTAATTTATACTAATTTATGTACTACATAACTACTTGATATTATCTGACTGGCCGTAGTGAAACATGAACAAATGCAAAAGAAATGAAAGTAAAGTAATTTGATATCATGGAGGGGGGGAATCCCACTTTCTCTTGCACCAGCCATCCCTTCTCCCATCATACTGTGGCTCCAATCCTCACCTATCCAGGGCTTTTTTTCTGGCAGAACGTGGCGGAACAGAGTTCTGGAACCTCTTCGACAAAACTCTTTTAAAAATGTTTAAAAGTTCATGAGTTTTCAGAATACAGATTGAAAATTTCATTTTCCTCTTGAGAGTTCCAGCACCTCTTTTAACAACAACAACAAAAAAGTCCTGCACCTATCCCATTTGCTTTTTGCCCCCCCCCAAAAAAAACCCCAAAACAAACACTGACAACTACACATGATATCCATTCATAGATTTCCCAGGCTGCTGTCCTAAGAGCATGGGAGTAAGCACCACTGGGAAAAACAGGACTTCTCAACAGAGCTCCTTAGGATTGCTCTCACAGTGTCTCATCTAGTTGGGCAGCTTTCAATTTTGACATAAAGATCAGGACTTCAATCATCCCTGTCTCCTGTAGGACAGAATATGACTTCGTAATACTGCTGCTAGTGGTTGGAGATTCACAAAAGAGATGTGTGTGCAAATGGAGTGTGTGTTCATTTTTAGTGTTATCTGACAGAGATGTTGCTATATACATGAAGAGGTATAGATTTTTGCCCATAGCAACAGAAGGTTCACTCTTTTCCCTTGATTATTTATGAACCAGGATTTACTTGTGAATTGCAACATGTCCCTTGCTAGCAGTCAAGCAAGTTTAAAAGGCTGATTTTCCAGGAAGTTGGTCCATGTTTCCCAGAAGCTTCTGAATCAAAATATTTCTGCATAAGAGCAACTGTATATAAGAATCTATTACTACTAAGGTCCTAAACAGAACAGCAGAAGCCTTTTCAACCATTTTAAAACTATTTTAAGAAAAAGCACAAAACAATTTTTGAAAAGAAACAGAAAGTAAACACATGCACTACAACTGCCAGTCCAAAAAAACCAAAAAAACTCCACCATAATAACTAGAAATAATAGTTTAAATAATATTTTAAAATAAAGTTTACTCTGGGGCAAACCAGTCCTGAAGATGTCCAGACACAGAACAAGAAAAAGGTGTGACAGGCTGTTTCTATCAGCTGAGGGGACCCACATAGCCTCCTATGATTTTTGGGGAACAAGGTTTGTTTTAAACTATAAACCTTCCGCTCAGTTACCAAGTGTTTTAAAGGTAGCGTGTTGTATAGGAATGGGTTCACTGCCATGAGGTAAGGTTTGTGGTGAGCAAATAGAATACGGAGAACACTGTGGCAGGAATTGTATATTAACAATACAAAATATTGATTCATTTACAAGTTGGTTTCAAAGCACCAGGTAGATGAAGAAGAAATGTGGCAGAGGAAAATAAATATAAACTAGCTATAAACTTCAGAGAGTAGTTTGAATTTTCCCTAATGTTTTCAAGCAAAAACAGGCTTTTACTGACTAGTCACTAGGCTGGATCTTCTCACATACACAGGATTCCACCCATACCAGCCTATCCTTTCCCAAGAGTCAGACTAAATGGTACAAGGCCTAATAATTACCAGAGACAGGCCAAACTATCGGGTACTCTATTTTCTATCAGAAGTAGAGCCAAACCGCTCTGCCACACTACTGAGTGGAGCTACCCTCCACTCTGTCTGCTCTTTTTCTGAGCCAGACCTGTTCACAGCGCTTTCCCTCAGGCAGAACTGAACTCTCTCTTTGCATTCTCCTTGAGGCAGACCTGGACTAAACTCCTGCTGTGCTTCACTCCAACATTCCATCCCCCTTTTGAAAGGTGATTGGATGCTGGAGCTGCACTCCCGTGAGTGGCCATTTTCTCCTTCAGGGGCAAGACGGCTTCCTGCCCATCCCAGGCAGACAGCAGTCCACAGCACAGCAGCAGACGCAAAATATATAGTCCTGAAATGGAGCCAAACTACCACCAGGGCGCTTTTTAAAAAATCCTCTTTGCCCATGCTCAGAAAGTCATGGAGGGCTATGAGAGAATAGTCATGATTGGACAGACAGGAGCTGCCTCCTTCCTTCCCTCCTTCTCATTGCCCAGGAAACATGTTCAATGGAAGAAAAATAGCCTGGAGCCTTAAAATTGCAGCTCCAAATAGTCCTGAATATTTCTGAAAATTCCAAGAATTCCAAATACTCCAGATAACCAGATATATTTAAAAATATCAATAAGGTGTTTTTGATATATATTTGGACCAGAAATATCCAAATGCACATCCCTAACTGCAACCCATTGCTCATTGCTAGTACATTCAGCAATGGGAAAGGAAAGGAGTGGGAAACCAGCACTTTGTGCACCGTTACATCATTTCTGGCCAAAAACTGGAAGTTTCTGATATTTGCATGGAAATGACATTCCATGACATTTCTTCCTTTCTACCCCCCAAGTCCTTTCACCACCCTGAAAAGCCTCCCACCAGTTGCCCAGCCAAGCCAACCCTACATATATCCAGCTATATATGTATAGTGATGAAATTACCTCCCAAAATAGCTTAGTGCATCAGATTCAGAGAGCTGGGAGATTAGGGGTTAATGACTCACTGTAAAGCACAGTGATTGACAGACTGCTGCCTGCATGCACCCCCTTCTCTCTGATTGGTCAGCACCAGCTGAGGAGAGTTTTAAAAAGTCTTTTCAGTCTTGTCAGAGGGAGTCAGTCATGATTTGGACTTTGGCTTGGCAGTTGCCAAGCAGGAGGAGTGTGTGTGTGAGTCTGAGGGAAACAGACAAATTCACTTGGGAAGTGAAAGAACACAACTCCTTGCCCTTACTGTGTACCGTTACATTTGAGGAAAAGTTCAGAAATCAGAACTTAAAGTCTAAGTGTCAGTCCTAGCTGAATTCCATTTGTCCACAGTCTCCAGAACTGGACTTTAGTTTTGACAGAAGATACTGGACAGGAGGTTGAAAACTGCCAGTCTAGCCAAACAGAAAAGGATTATCGCTCCTAGTAAGACGAGAGTTCCTACCCAGTTAATCAGAGGGTGCAACTCAGAAGGAACCCCTGGTTTATGTGAAAATGAAAACAGCCTTAGACTCCTCAAGAGTAAAAAAGGGAAAGCTGTAATCCCACAAGAGAAGTATTTAAATACAGGAAGAAAGTACTAGCTCCCCCTGCCCTATTCCTAACTCAACTGTTCCTGTTCAATAAAATCAACCTTTCTATTTGAACTTTACTCCATGTCAAGTGCCATTTCTAAATGGATTTATAAGAGGGCTCCTGCTTAGTTACAATAAATCTCTGACCTGGGCAAAAGCCAAATAATGTCTTTAACACATGGTGGGGCATGCAGAAAGTTATAATTCTATTATTAAAATATGCAACTAAGGGGCTGCTCAGACAGAGTGGGGCAAGCATTTCAGCACAAAAATCTGCCTCACAGAGAAGAAGCAGCAGGGGTCCATCATAGTCCCCTTGTATCAAAAATGATACTCTATGAATGGAAAACAATATCAGCTCTTTGCATCCTAGTACTACCAGCCTAAAGGTAGAGCCAGGAGTTCTCCTGGAATTAAAACTGATCTCCAGACTACAGAGATCAGTTGCCCTTGAGGAAATATCAGATTCAGATGGTGGCAGCACATCCCCACTGAACACCCTCCCCTCCTCAAACCCCACCCTCTCGAGGCCACACCCCAAATCTCCAAGAAGTCCCTGCCAGAGATGGCAACAATGTTACATCCATATATGGGCACTACACTGAAACTATCATCTACTGCAACAGTATGCCCAAATCCTACAGCTAAAACATACACATTTGCTACAACTGCAAATTTAAAAAATGAATGCATAGAGATTGTTTAAAATTCTGGTTGCATGGTTGGCCTCACTCAATTGTTAGCTGTAACTTATTTTTAAATCAGTGGAATGTTAATGGGCAGTATACTATTATTACTATTTTATACAGCTCTTTGAATGTTCACGGTGCTTTATAGTGGACACTCAATCTAGCAGTGGAACTGAGTCAGTAAGGATACCCTTGGGTGCCCAAGGAATGTAGATTGATCATGGCTTGAATCCGCAATATACCTTGCAGGGTTGGAGGGCAGCTTTTTGTTTTTGCTGAAGGCCTTGCCTTAGGACTTTAAAAGTCTGCCACAAGTGAGTGCTGACAGGCAAGCCAGCTGTCTTTGATTAGTCTTCTGAATACTTTTCAGCTACAGGCCTTGTTCACACTTGCAGTTTGCCCCGAAGGCTAGCAATTAGTCTGCCACTCAGTATTAGCAGAAGTATGAACACAGCTCTTGGGGTCAGCCAGTCCTTAACAATTCACACCCCTAAATATGCGGTCTGAACCAACCCCTGTAACAGTCACATGGATGCTGACCAGCAGCTGAACACTGGCACTGACTCCTAAACAGCATTGCTAGTCTAATTGCTTCCTGTGCCTAGTTCTGTATCCTTTGCAATTGTTATAATTCATCTATAGATACAAGATACACATTTGTTTAGGAAAAAACTACTCTACACAGAAATCTGTATGGCAGACACAATTAGCACATTCATTACTTATTTATTTATTTACTTAGAGAAACACATGCTAAGAGATAGCTATAGTTTGTGTCAGTATGCATTACGCCACTCGTTTCCAAAATTTGGATAGCCAAAGCATATTTTTTTCCTGAATCAAAATAGAATGCAGACTCCACACACAAAAAGCTTTATTCTACAAATTAAAGAACTTCCCCCTCCTAAAAGGAGTCCGCCCTCCTGTATCTCTGTGTAAGTTACAGTTCTTGATGTGCAGGTTGCATCTCTGAACAGTCACGTCTGATGCAGAATTTCTCCCCATCTCCTTGGATGTAAATAAAACATACAGTGACACAACTCTTTATGGTTGAGTACTTTGGTCCCACAGAGGTCTTAAATTTATTTATTTTTCATGACACACATTCCATTTTTTCCCCTGACACTCTAGTGCAGGGGTATCAAACATGCAGCCTGGGGGCCAGAACCAGTCCATACAGGGCTCTTGTCCAGCCCGCAAACAACTGGTGCAAGAGAGGGAAGCCAAGAGGCTGCTTTGGGGGGAGGGGGAGCGGGCAAGAAATGAAAGGAAATGGTTAGGGGCAGGTATGGTATCCCTTGGGGTTTTTGTGGATTCCTCAGTAAATCAGTTGCTTTTGTTTGTATTTTGAGTAAAAAAAATAATATTGTTAAATGGGTTTGCCTGTGTCATTTATAAAGTTTATATCTCTGATACCTGGTGTTTCATTTTATAGTAGACAAAGTAACTTATGTCAGATCTGGCCCTTGTAACAAACAAGTTTGACATCTCTGCTCTAGTGTGCCCCCAAACACTTTTGGAATTACAGCACTTTGCAGTACAACTCTCTCCCCAAGTGAGCATGTTAAAAAATCTAAACTCAAATATGGCAGAGAAACTGCCTCACACAGAAGAGAGATGTTGAGGTAATAAAGTATAGGATTTTTGGTACGTTTTGGGAATCATTCTCTTCCTTTAACTACAAAGGGGGGCGGGGAATGAACATGTCTGATGTAAATGGAAACCAACTCCACAAAAGAGAACACAATTTAACTAAGCTGAGGTAGTAAACAATTTTATAGCCTTTTATATCTTCTGCCAAACCTATGGCCGTTTCCTCTACATAATTATTGGTCAGTTTATTTTTACTCCAGTCCAGACAACTCCCCAAAATGTTTTGCTAGATGAACGAGGCATTACAGTGAATTGAGTGTTTGATTTCTGCATCAAAACCAGCTGAAACAGACAAAAATCTTACACATTACACTACTTCTGGAAGATGCTCTCTGGCAATTAGGTGAGTCTCTAGGGGGGAAGCACAATGGATATTTCTTGCAAAACTCCTACAGAAAAGAAGGCTGCTCTACCACAAGTAACTTTGGAGGAATTCGCTATTGAAAAAACTGTCAGAGAGAGAGAGTCATGTCCACATGGCAAAGCCCTACAACACTGTATTATGCATCAGAATCTCAAAACAATATTGACTGGGCCAACTACTTCACCACGTTATTGTACAGTCTGTACTCCTTACTTCATTCCAACAACATTTTCTGTGCTGTTCAAAGGATGCCCATTTCTATCCACCATTACTAGGTTATCTTAATTACACTAAAGGTGATATGATAGAACTTTGAATTTAAAGTGCAGCTCAGGCATTTGATGCAAGAGCAGCCAATAAGCAGACTGGCTCTATGAGAATATCTCTAATGAATACACATGTCAGCAATTTCAAAAGCCCTCATTCCAATCTTTTTCAAAAATGAACACTTCTATATTTTGTCACTGAAGAAATGGAATGATCCAATTTTCATTCACACAGCTCTAGGCTGTCAAATTACCTCTGCAGTTTAATTCTAATTAATAATTTAAAGCTTCAGATCCCAAAGCATTATGATACTCTTCAGTCAGTTTGTTAATACAGTTGGTTGATTCAAGATTTTGCATCAGACACTGACACATTTTGGACAAGTGTGGAGCACCTGATGCCCTTTAGGGAGCCCAGAAGAGTCCATCTTCACTTGGATTGCTGATGTATCTGTACTACAACCTGTGCTGATTCTACAGTGTGCTGGATCTTCAAGCTAGGCCCCTTAACTTGGAAGAGGTGGATCACAAAACGTGCGAATTTTTCTCACAGTGCCTCTGACCTTCTGGAGTGTTTTGTAATGGCAATACTATTGAAGTAGTTGGCCTTTTATGGAAGTTGAGGGCCTGACAAATGCTGCTCTTCAGAACTAGCCTGCTTTTCAACTTGGTGGTGGAAAGTGCCATCAAATCACAGCCAATTTATGGCAACCCTTTAGCAAAAGACATTCAGAGGTGGTTTGCCGTTGCCTTCCTTTGCATAGCAACCTTGGACTTCTTTGGTGGCCCCCCATCCAAGTGCTAACCAGAGCCAGCCCTGCTTAGCTTCCAAGATCTGATGAGATCTGGCTAGCCTGGGCCATCTAGGTCAGTGCTTGCTTTTCAGCTTAGATATCAGCAATTTTATGCATGATTAAGCAACTTTCTTACCAGATATTATCAAAGATGCTTCCAATAACATGGATAAACATTACAGCAAAGGAAACAAAAAACAGATGGGGGCAGTGCCAATGAGAAAACAAAAGCCCAAGATTATAAGGAACAAGGAAAACAGAACCAACAGATTCAGCACCGTTATGAGCACTGCATATCAGACCCAGTACACTGAAAACCATTCAAATATTACACAGGAAAAAACAAATACCCAACAAAGAAGATATTTAGATTACAGATTCTATCTGCTGATTTGCTAAGCTGTACTTTATAATAATTGTGTTGCAACATCTAGTCCACAAAACACACATCAGATGCTATAATGTTTGTTAGTACTTCTGCTCGTTTTTAATTGCACAAAAGATGGCATGAGGAGGGATTCCAACTGCCATTTCAAGGAAACCGCTTTCTGTACCAGTGTTCTAACTCAGGAGTTATACATTGCAGCCAAGGTCAACTTGAAGGACATGTCATGAGTTTTCATGTTCCCTCCATGGCATGTGGCCAATTTGGCTCCATTTCTGAATTGAAAAAAGGAGTTTGCAATGTGCTCAAACAGTTTCCTAAAAATCCCATTTGAGATTCTCAAAAGCATTTACCAGGAAAAACCTAATAATAAATAAATAAAAGGTCAAATGATTAATATTCATGGAGAAGAGCCAAGTAGCCTAGAGCCACTGCCTCATAAACTGGAGCATTTCAGTGATGCTTTGATATGAAGTCATGCATAAATGTCCATTTTACAGGAAAGTTTATTGTGAAGCTCAATTAATTTGATATTCGTTAATACATTATGCTATTGGGTGCTTCTTTTCTTTTTACAGACTTGCATTATCAACATGTAAAAAGAAAAAAAATAAAGGCCTAGACTTGTGTATTAACGTCAATTTAAATGTTCCTTACATCAGCAACAGCTGCAAAGCGGGTAGCTGAAACAGCAGCTCTAATTTGGTAACTCTAGCTCCCAGGGCAGGTTGAAATTAGAAGGGAACCTATGAAGGGCATCTGTAGTTATTTGTGCCAAAGGATGTCTCTGAAAAGTTCAACTATTCAGTGAATTCACAGAGCATGTTGGAATGACGAGTGTGCTAGAGGGAATCTTGGCAGACCTAGCTGAGAATGCCTCTTCTTCTGATAAAGGGTGTGCCCTTTTGATCTCTTGTGGCTTGATCTCTTACAAAAGTGATTTAGCTGTAGCCTGGCAATCTGGGGCTCACATCACTCTAGCTTAGAGTTGCTAGGTTCCCCCTGACCATTGGTGGGGGACAATGGGGTAGAGTTGCCACAGATCCAGGTTGGGAAACTCCTGGAGATTTAGGGATGAACCCTGGGGAAGACAGGGATCTCAATAGAGTCCAGCCTCCAAAGCATCTGTTTTCTCCAGAGGAACTGATCTCTGTAGTCTGGAGATGAGTTGTCATTCTGGGGGGATCTCCAGGTCCTACTGGAGGCTAGCATGCCTATGTCTAGCTAAGGCTTCAGTCCCTGCTAAGGAAGTACAGCTAAACCATCCCCCACTTGCTAGAAAGGAAAGAGACACAGGGAAAAACGCATCTATTTACTGGAATCTGGACATTCTTTAGAGTATGTGCCTACTTCCTTCCCCTTGTTGTTGTTGTTAAATCGCACAGTCGAATCCGACTCTTTGCGACCCCATGGACCACATCACGCCAGGCCCTACTGTCTTCCGCCATCCTTTGGAGTTTGCTCAGTTCCACATTCATTGCATCAATAACACTGTCTAACCATCTCATCCTTTGCCGTCCCCTTCTTCTATTACCTTCAGTCATTCCCAGCATCAAGGTCTTCTCCAACTGTCAAACATGCCTTTTGCAGCAATCCCAAAAGGGATTCAGACAACGAGTAGGGATGTGAAGGTCTAGAAATGGGGAGAAAGCGTACACTGGGGGGGGATCCCTAAGGCCCCATATGGAAAAATTTGGGCGTGAAACTGAAAAAAAATCCTTTCAAAATGCATTATCTTCTGGTTCATAATTATTAGTAATGCTTTGAAATAATATTATTACTACAACCTTCTAACCCTTCAAATGTTTTGTAATAGCCTCTTACATATTAAATAGGAAGGCACTTTGTTTAAGCCACAGTACTGAGCAATTACAATTCATGTATACGGAATACATATTTAATTCTATCTCTGTATTACATTACAGTTCATGGCTTACTGTTAAACAGTTAGACAATCTGCTGTTAAGCAATATGGCTAAGTATTTTTCTGCTAGTCCTTAGTATAGTGATTAATGCTTAGTGATATTCAGTTTATCAGGGTTCCCCCTGCCCCAGAAATAGAGTTTTGTCTGTTTCTGCATGATAGTGTTGAGGTCTATATTCACCACAATCTTCATGCCTTCGGTTCCAAACAGTGCTTGATAACAGAATAGCACTGTTTGAAATGGAAGCCATTAAGATTGTGATAACAGTTATGCATCATGGGTTTGGTCCAACTGTACTACTGATAAAAGAGAAAGGAGGAGCCCCCTCTGATCCCCCAAAGGACTGTTATGGGCATTGTGGGACCCATGTGGACAAGAGCCACACTGGACAGAGGATGCACTGAGGAGAGACACTGGACAGAGGATACAGTGAGGAGAGGACAGGTGATACCAGGAATGCCAGACTCCAGTGGGACCAGGGGATCCCCTGGAATTACAGCTCATCTCCTGACTATAGAGATCAGTTCCCCTGGAGAAAATGGCTGCTTTGGAGGGTGGACTCTGGCATTATACGCCACTGAGGTCCCTGTGCTCTCCAGGCTCCATCCCCAAATCTCCAGGAGTTTCCCAGTCTGGGTATGGCAACCCTACCCTACATCCCTCACCAGGGTTGACCTGGCAACCCTCAATGAGACCACAGAAATATTGCTAGGATCCAAGCCTATTTTGAAGACAGTAAAAAGCATTCCAGTTTCATAAGTATGAATGTACTGCATGCAGTGGCCATTGGGGAATTTTTCAGGTTTTCTCCTCTCTGTTGTCTCTTACTGCATTTTCAGCAGTTGCTTTATAGCAGTTTTGCAGTGTTTGCCAACTGAGTCAGCTACTGTTAGTATCTACCATTTTGCTACAATCCTCTGCAGTACACAGGAGTATGCTAGGTCCAAAATAAAACTGTACATTTTTTGTTTCTCTTTTTTCAGTGTCAGTTTTGCATGGATTTTGTAGATAGACTTTTTACTTAATAATATTTTATAGTTAAGCACTGAGCCTTGCTCAAAATTTTTCTCAGCCATTAACCAATGGAATGACATTCCTCCCTCTCCCAATAAAAGGACAATTTACTTACTGACCCTACAAAGAAAGGGTTACTGAGATACTGTAGGAGTGTTGTTGTTCTCCATGGAGAATACAGATTTCCTTGCTTTCCCAAAAGCTAGCGAGCTAGCTATTTATTTATTGATTTGATTTATCCTTCCCGCTGAAGCAGGCTCAGGGAGGCGTACATAAAATGCCGTAGCTAAAACAACGACAATATCGGTAAAAGTTTAAAAACACAACATAAGGTGCTAGTGAAAAATTTAAATGACGGTGGCGAAAGCAGAGCGACATCAACATTAGTAAATGTAGTCGGTATTTGATATTAAAGTCGGTGAAGCTCAGGCTGTCAGTGGTGATATTGGGCACAGGGCCTTAGTGTCTATAAATGCTGCAAGTGAATAAATGATGCTGAACAAGTAGTTATATTCTTGCCACATACTGAAGTACAAGTACACAGTAAAAATTCAGCCTAGGGGATCACATGGTGGTAGAGATGGGGTATCTAAAAGGAAGAGAAGGGAACTTGAAACTGAAGAGTCTTCTCAGAAATCTTCATGGGGTTATATTTTCTAGATCCATGGTTTCAATCTATAAATGATACCATATAGCCATTTTCAGAAGTAAACTCACACAAGAAATCTGTGCATTGGGCAATCACTGTAAAATAGTACTTTGTTTACTGTTGGCACCACAGGTGCCTTCCTGGCTACTCCCCAAAATGGCACACATGCGTATATGTGAAATCAAGTGCGTAGAGTCTCAACTCTTTTTCAGAAGAAACTGACCCAAGTACAAACTATCCTTTGAACAGTTTTGTTTTACAACTGACGAATACTTCCATCTTATTCATAGCAGTTTTTGCGTGTGTATTGGGTTTCCAGGACACCCGCAGAGTGAGCATGAACGCTAATAGCTATTCACTGGGTGGGTAGTTTAATGCTGAAAGCAGGTTGCTATGGAGAGAGTGACACAGGAATCTGAGATGACTCAAGTGTACTGGTTAGCAGCCTATAGCTTCTAGTGGTATTTGCTTGCTTCATTTCTCTCCTCCCATTGCGCTGGAAACAGATCAAAGGCCACGTGAAATAGTCTACCTCCCTCTCCCATGACCATTCCACAGAAGTTCCAAGACTATTTGCAAAATATATCATGCATCTTGCACAGCCCTCATTGGCATCAATCATCCTGCACCAATTCACAGATGCAATCCCAAATTATTCCACCTTATACTTTACTTTCCCTTTTATTTCACACTGTACAAAATCCAGCCTCCATTCCCTGTGCTGCTTGTCAACATTAAGAACATTAAAAGGTACATGACCAAAGGAGCATAGAATTTCTTACAGGTTTGAAAATACTGATTAATCAATCGATCTTTATCTGTTACGGCACCAAGCCAGCAAATCAGTAACATCATACATAACCGATATAAACAATTTGTTAAAATATAAAGATTTAAGAGGTTAAATAATCTTTTCTTTGTGGATACAGTAACAATTGAAAATACTGCAAAATGAAGATAAGGAGCTGTGTTCCTCCTTCTGAATTAACTAAAAGATCTGAAAGTCTGTACAACCTTTGGCTGAGAAGAAAAATGGGCCACGATTTTCCTGTGTAATCCTAAACAGAGTTATGCCCTTCTAAACCCATTAATTTCAATGGATTGAGGTGGGTGTAACTCTTCTTAGGTTTGTATTTTTATTTATCAAAGCAGAAATATCTCTTACTCAACCTTGATGCTAACTCTTTAACCACTCACCTAGCAAGAGTGGCATTTGCCCCCTCAGCAAGCATGGTGGGACTAATATGCAAGTAAGAAAGTGGTGGGCTGTACATATAACAAGCATGTCAGAAACAACTACAAAAAGCACTGCAGGTTTGTTGCACCTAAAACTGCACAAAAACATTCAAGTCACTGCAGTGCCAGACTGTGATGGGATCATTAGGAACCAGCAATGTGGACAGTAACCTGTTCCAACATGTCATCGATTGAGTGCTGAAGTATTATGTTAAATCAAGGATGGGGAAATGGTAGGTACTTGATTGGGGGGGGGGCTGGTGATCCTACTTCTCTGCAAGTTGATCACTTTTAGAATGAGAATGAATAAATTCAGTTGGCACATGAAATGTTGTTTGGCACATTTATGAAATAAATAAGCAGAGCTGGAAGACCAGATGTGGACAATACCCGATTTCTGTGGTCACATAAATTCACTGCTTGTGCTTGGGGACCTACTAGTCCTTTTTTAGGCGCAGCCATGTCTCCTTCCTGCACCCAGTATGCTAGTGTGGAATAGAGAGGCCTCGTCCTCAATCTTCATTTTCTGCACAATTCACAGAAGAACATAGGCCTTCAGGCCAGGTGCTGTCATGACTCTTCCGCTCCATTTTGCTGACATTAGTCTCTATGCCTTGGCCTGTGATCATACTACCAGTTCTGCTAAACTCAAAAGGCCTGGCAATCCATTTCCTAAGAGTTCTTTCCTGAAAGAATCATGTGAGCCTCAGGGTAATTGCATGATAAAGGAGGAAAGTCAGGCAGAAGAATAGGCAGGAGGATCATCTTTGATGATCTAATTTTAGTCCTGAAGAGACAATGGCTAGTTTACAAGCCAATGAATGGTAAAGCCTGACATAAAGGAAAAACCGAGAGAGAGTTTGCCCCCAATGAAGCATGACTGTTATTGAAAGTGTGTCTCATCCAAGTTGCTTGGTAACACAGTACTCTGCTACCTTGCCTTAGTACTGCCAAAAACAAACCTCCCAGTGATCTTGGCCTGTAACTTAATTAATTTTACTCCCAAAGCTGATACCTTGCTTGCCTCTGATGCTTCCAATTCCTGCTTTCCTCATTTGGAAACCTTTCAATGAGGGAAGTGTCTCCAGGGCACACCTCCTCCCCACCCCCAGCCTCTCCATGCACCAACTGGAAATTTTATCCTGATTTCCCCCACATCTTTCCAAGCCCAAGAGAATCACAACTTTTTTAAAAAAAATTCTCGACTCTCTCTTCTAAGAGCTGCTATCATTATTCCAACTTGTACTCAGCTTGGGTTTTTGACTGTGTAGCCTGTGTTCTGACTCATTTGCCAAACCCAATCCCACCCCATGTGATTTACTCTCTGGACCAGTGTTCCCTCTAAGCTGAGTGAGTGTGAGCTAGCTCAAAACAAGGAGCCGGAACAGGAACATGAGTGGTGAGGTGCAAAGCTTCGTCCCAAAGAGCTAAATAGCCCATTATTATTCATTATTCGGCAATTAGCACGCCCTTATCGTGCCCCAGCTCCCGCTAGTACTCAGGGCTAACAGAGCGCCTACCGCGCATGCCTGCATCCCGCTGCCGAATTCCATGTCCCATCGGCATTGTTCCTGCAAACGGGATACCGGTGGGGGCGAGTCAGGGGGCGTGTTGCTCCGGCATGAGTCTGCTTCAGTTGTTGCTGGAGCAGTTTCCGTGGCTTCAGTCCTGTCAGGTGCGGTCAGGAGCCAGGAGCTCATCCCCAGCAGTACTTAGGTCTTCTGCTGGGGCCAAATGCTCATCCCCAGCAGTACTTCGAGCTGCTGCTGGGGCCAAGTGCTCGGATTCAGCAGCAGCCATGACAGTATGCATCTCAAAATGCTTCACAGGAATCTAGTGGCTATTAGCCACAAGTTATAGATAGCAACTCTCAGGCTGGGGCAAGTGATGCTCTGTATTCTTGGTGATTGGGGGGGGCAACAGTGGGAGGCCTTCTAGTGTCGTGACCCCAATGCTGGACCTCCTGATGGCACTTGGTATTTTTGGCCACTGTGTGATACAGTGTTGGACTGGATGGGCCTTTGGCCTGATCCAATATTGCCTTCTCTTATGTTCTTATGTTCTTAGTCATCATAGATGTCAGTCTCTTTTGGCAAAGTGTTTCCCTGAAACTACAGGTGGTGAGTGGCCTGCAAAGAGCTACCAAATGAAAAAAAACTCCCTATTAATGGGATGGAACTCTGTGACAATAATTTTCTCCAAGGAGATTTGCTATTCTCACAACAATCCTGTGAAATAGGTTATGCTAAGAAATAGTGACTTTCCCAACCTCACGCAGCAAGCTTTATGACCTTGTAAGTAGGAATATGAATTCTGGTCTCTCTGGTCCAAGTCAAAGAAGCACTCTGGTCATCAGCTCTCACAACTGTAGTACTGCAGCTGATAATGCTATGGTGACTTAAATGTTCTATGCCTTAACAGATTTTACTTTATGGGCAACTGGTATTCCGCTCATGGCCTCTACTGTGGATCTTCATGGATGACTTTCTTCATATGTAAGAAAGTGTCATACTAGGCTCAAACATTTGAAATTCAAGCCTCATTGAATTATTTCATTGATTCATTCATTTAAGCAAGACTGAGAACAAACCAGACTGAATCTAAAATATAGAAATTTAAACTTGCTTCTCTCTTAAATTACTCATCTAACCATTACTCTTAAATTACTCATCTAACCATCTTCGCTACATTGTCCTTCAGCTTTTCGATATCATCTTTAAAAACAACTCCTTTGTTCCACTTCAAAAACTGGTAATGTCATGTGCCACAAGGAAAGAACAACATTAAATTGCATGAAGGCAGAGTACCCATAAGCACCAGTACTGCCCTCAGGAAAGGACTTTCATTAAGCCAATAAAATGGCTGAAATACCATTTGTTTTCATTCTCTTGTTCTGGAAGAATCCAGTTCTTAGGAATAGCATAAACATTCTGCCATCATTCTTTGATTTCTACAAACATCATATTTGTATTATGCAAAGCAATTATTTACTGTCTCCGTAAACATCCTCTGCGTGCAGTCCATCTGGCAGCCAGGAAAGAGACTTGGAACGCGTTAATTTATTTACACTGTAAACCACTTTGTAATAAATAAAAAAGCTCTTAATACTCCTTCACAAGAATGAGCCATGTTAGCCTGATACTATTTTTAGGGTACCTTTTGCTGCTGCAAATCCAGTTTCTAAAAATGTAGAGGAAGAAAGGGTTATGCAGAGGTGTCGAACTCATTTGTTAAGAAGGCTGGATTTTTGGGCTGGGCCATATGTGCCATAAAATGTAATGCCAGGTCCTGGAGATATACTCTTTATAAATGACACAAGCAAACCCAATTAACGACATTATATTTTATTCAAAATGTAAACAAAAGAAATTAATTACTAGGAGTGAAAGCAATTGATTTACTGAGGAATCCACAAAAGCCCCAATAAATTTAAACACATGCAAGACTAGGGCTGCAGACAGACAAGAGGCTTAGTGTGGTCTGGCCCCGACTCTAATTAATTCAGGGGTTTTTGTAACTGAGAGTTTTGATCACACATCCCACCCTTAACCCGCTTCATAGCATGCTCACTCTGTGATTGATCGATCAGATTACTGCTGTGCGGGAACCATAGAGTGGGCAGTCAGGCAGCTTTTTAATCATTTGTCTTCTGAGCATGTGCAAAAATGTGTATTGGAAGCAGCGCTTCAAACTCTTGGCAGGATGGCGGTGGCTGGTAGCCAATGGGATTTCTAGAGGAGGCTGCTGGGATATGCGCATGTCGCTACCTGATTTAAAAAAGGGAGGGGCAGACGAGAAGGTTCACACTTCCCAACCAGCTTGAGTTCACAACAGGGGAGTTCAGACATACAGAAATGCAGTGTGAAAGTACTGACGTATGTAAAGGCCAGACTTTCCCCGGTGCCCAATAACTCCGATTCGAAGGCGGGTCAGAACAGGTTGCCAACGACTGGGGAACAGATGGTAGATGTTGTTGTCTGATTGTGCACTTTAAATTCAGACAGGAACAGCATCAAAAGGGGGGTATCTTACATTTTAATGCAAATTAGTTACTTTTTGTATATATAGCACGTTTAGGAGACGGGTTACCATGCTTTTTCAGCACTCCCCCCCGTAGCCCAGCCTCAGCAGCCAAGTATGGCTACAATCCATCTCTCGCTCTTTGTTCCCTCTTCTCCCCTGTCCTACCTCTGAGGATCTGAAGGAGGCACACTAGACTCCCCCCTCCACTGCCCCATCCCCAACAATAACAACAACCCTGTCCCCGGGTGACCCAGATGACAAGTTCCTAGCTCAAGAGGGGGATGTATGAACCTGGCTTTTCCAGACCCCCTCCCCTCCCAGTTCTCATCCCTCTTGCATTTCCCACAAAAGCAGCAGGGCTGAGGGGAAGGCCAGATGGAGAGGCTGTTTCTGAAACTTCCAAGGGGTGCATTTTGCCTTACCGTGACCCTTTTCCCTAATGGGCTGAGAACAGGTTGGGAAAGAGGGTCACCATCTCCCCCCTGACCCGGTGTTCACTCTGCCACCCAGCTCTGTGGCTGTTCAAATGTGCAATGGAAAAAGTGGCATGCCTGATCTTACCAATCCCCCACACAGTTGCCATTTGGTGTGATGGTGGCAGGGCCAGCCGCTCAGCTCTCACCCCCATGTAGTGGCTTTGCCAATCCTCTCTGAGCTGTGGTCAGAGGAAGCAGGAGGGGGGGAAACACCACACCTCCTCTTTCTCCATCTTCGTCGCCATCTTCACTCCCACTATTTTATCTCAGCCATATAATCCTGCCCCCTAGCAATTTCCTTTCTATTTCTTGACAGCTTTGACCACGCACACCTCACCATGTGCACCTGCTTCCCCACTTCCCCCCAAACAGCCTCCTGCCTTCCCTCCCTGCACCAGTTGCTTGTGGGCTGGATAAGAGCCTTGGACGGGCCAATCATGGCCCCCAAGCCATATGTTTGACACACTGGTTTATGGCTTTCCTTTCTTGACCCCCAAATGGACTATTTGTTTAGTAGTAGTAATATGTAGGCGGGTTTCGGTTGTTGTTGTTTTGTATGATCCACCAGAAAAATAATGTAATAATATTACAGGAGAAATGTGGGCATAAATCACTGATGCTGTCAATGCCATACTCATCACAAGGTCCCCAAAAGAAGAATGAACTGACCTAAGTGAAATCCTTGTGAACCTGAAGCAGGAAATATCAAGGCATAAGATGAGAGTAGTTTAGCTTTAACATCAATGGCTGTTCTATTGTCATAGCCAGCCTAGAGCTCTTTCTCTTAAAATGCTTCCCCAAAACATTGAGTGCACTCACAGCCATTTTACAGATTTATAGATACTGAAACTTACAACTTTCAATAGATTCTAAATACATCAAGCACAGACAACATCAGGATTTTACAAGACCCACTTTTTCTCCCAGACAAAAGCAATGCTCAGATATTATAATTCCCTTGTCTGTTGAATGCTCAAGTGCCTCCATCTTCCTTCTTAAATGGAGGACACCTCAGGCAATTATTGTACATACAGTCCTGTCTAAATCACTCATCCTTGCACAACTTGCAGAAGTCCAGCAGAATGGATGCTTCATAGTACTGTCAGGAAGGCCATTCCACAATATAGGTACTGCTTCCAAAAATGTCTATGCAAAAGCTGAGGCTGATTTAATAAGCCTTCATGAGGGAACAGAGAGCAAACTCCAGTCTAAGAAACACAATGGCCATATGGGTACCTAATGGGAGAGATGGTTCTGCAGGGAAATAGATCCTAGGCCACAAAGAGCCTTAAGAGATGAGAACCAGAACATTTAATTTAACCAGAAAGACAATATAATGATCTTAAGATTGATAGAGCACCTAGCTCCAGAACGAACTGCCACATTCTATACCAAATGAACTTTACAGATGGTTTTCAAGGGCAGCCCTATATACAGCATGTTATAATTGTCTAGCCTTGACATTACCATTGCATGCATCAGCACAGCCAGATCAGGTGAGTATGGGAAGGGAGCCAGTCTCTGTGTGTGATAAAGCTCTTCACCATCACCTCCATCTGCTTTCCAACAGCAAAGCTGGATGATAGGAGAAAGCATTACTTGAGAACGCATTATTATCAGCTTTCCCACCAAATAAATCCCCTGCAGCCTCCCAAAATGAGTCTCAAGCTTTATGCAACATTGATAAATAACATTTACCATGCAATAGTCTGAGGAAAAAATTCTGAAGGCAGTGATAACCACAACAGTCAACATCAGCAAAAACACGTACACCAAAATCTTTAACCCTAAAAGCAGCTTTCAAAAATTCATCTTTAAAGGTTGTTACTCAGATCATCTTTCTCAGCGAAAGGATTAAACTCCATATTGGAAGAAGCAAAACATAAAATGGCTTCTAAGGTCATATTCCCCCAACACCATCATACATCAATCAGTGCTTAAATATCAGAGCTGAACAATTACACCCATACCATCTGGCACCATGTAAATGAGCTCTAAAGGGCCAGGAGCCTGGAGCAAAAAAAAAAAATCTATGATGAGGTTGAATGACTTTCTAGCCAAATTTACAGCCCGTACCACAGTTGTTTATCTGGAAGCAACATTCCAGGCTGTGATCAGACAGAAAAGCAACAGATTGGTTTAATGCCACCATCACAACGGATTGTCCTGCAAATACTTGTTTCCAGAAGAAAAGCACACATGGTGACAAGAATATGTGGTAAATAAACTATTCTGTTTGTGTTTGAATTAGGAGATCCTGCACAGTGCAATAATGTTTTTTTCTATCCTGAAGATTTATTCAGAATTTGAACAAATCACATCTGAAAGAAGTCCAAATAACCTTGTGACGATTATATATGTGGATCAGCATCACATACATACATAAGTGCCATCAAGTCACAACCAACATGGTGACACCCAGCAAGGGGCCTTCAAGGCAAGTGAGGAACAGAGGTGGTATCCTGTTGCCTTCCTCTGCTCAGTCTTCTTTGGAGGTCTCCCATCCAAGTACTGACCCTGCTTTGCTTCCAAGATCTGACAAGATCAAGCTATACTATGCTGCCTTCCCTCCCAGATCAACATTATCAACTTTATATCCTTTGTAAAACTTTCGATCAACAGTTAACAATGGCTCTATCCATGGACCTTTCTGTCCTACCCTCACTGCTTGATCTATGATGAAGGTACAGCCAAGTAAACTGAGTCATATCTGAATGTGCTAATTCATTGGACCAAACGATATCTGATGCTGGCTGATGAAGATGTAAATCTGATCATAACAGCGGCACTGATGGGGGGGGGGGTATTTAACCTGACAAGGTCTAGAGACCACAGGAAGACGTTTGTAGGCCTAACATGTCTGGAGAATTATAGATGTTTATATGCAAATGCTAGAAGTATCTGAGGTAAAATGGGGAGTTGGAATGCTTAGTGTCAGAGGAGAACATAAACATTTCAGAAACTTGTGGAATGAGGATAATCAGGGGGATACAGCGATTCCTAGATATAAATTATATTGGAAGGACAGAGAGGGAAGGATCAGAGGTGGAGTGGTTCTGTATGTTAGAGAAGGTATAAAGTCCAGTAAAACTGAGAATCTAAGAGAAATAGATTCACTTACAGAAATGCTGTGGGTGAAAATAGAGGGCCCAAAAGGAAGTTTAATTCTGGGAGTTTGTTATTGTCCACCAGATCAAAGGTTAGAGGATAATTTAAAAATAGCAAAAGAATTAAGGAAAGCAGCTAGATGAAATAACTGTATCATAATAGGTGATTTAACCTATTGGGTCAATATGTGTTCAAGTCAGAAGAAAGAGATTGGGTTTCTAGATACTCTCAATGACTGTGCCATGGAGCAGATGGTCACGGAACCTACCAAGGGGGAGTTGATCCTGGACTTGGTCCTGAGTACTGCTCAAGACCTGGTGAGAGATGTAAACACAACAGCACCAGTTGGGAACAGTGGCCATAATGCTATTTAGCATTTATGTAAATAGGGAGTTGCCCAAAAACGCAACCACATTAAATTTTGGAAGGGGCACCTTCTCTCAAAGAAGAAACTGAAAGAAAACTAAGGAGGGTCAAATCCCTTTGGGAAGCTTGGAGACTATTTAAAATTACAATACTGGAAGCTCAGATAAAATTTATGCAACAGGTTAGGAAAGGTACAAATAGGTATTTAACAAGGCCTGCACGGTTAATTAACAAAGTAATGGAAGTAGTAAAAGAAAGAAAGATGCCTTTAAGTGGTAGAAGACTAGTCTGAGTGAGGTAAATAAAAGGGATCACAGGCTTTGGCAAATAAAATGCAAGTTGGTGATCAGACATGCAAAAAACGACTATGAGGAACATATTGCAAAAAACACAAAGACCAACAATAAAAATTTCTGCAAATACATTAGAAGCAGAAAAGCAGCCAGGGAGTGAAAGGATTACTAAAGGGGTGAAAGGATCACTAAAGGATGATGAGGAAATGGTAGAGAAGCTGAATGCATTTTTTGCCTCTGCCTTCACTATGGAAGATAGGAGGTGCTTGCCCACTCCAGAACCATTGATTTCAGGAGGTGTGTAGAAAGACCTGAGTCTGATTGATGAAAGAGGAGATCCTATGACTGATAGACAAATTAAAAACTGACAAATCACCAGGCCCAGATGACATACATCCGAGAGTTCTGAAAGAACTCAAATGTGTACTAGTGGATCTCCTGACAAAAATATGCAATTTATCACTAAAATCTGCCTCCATTCCTAAGAGCTGGAAGGTAGCTAATGTCACCCCCATCTTTTAAAAAGGTTCCAGAGGAGATCCAGGGAATTAGAGGCTGGGCAGTCTAACGTCTATATTGGGTAGGTTGGTGGAATCTGTTATTAAAGATAGAATTAGTAGGCACGTTGATGAACAAAAGCTATTGTGGAAGAATCAGCATGGATTCTGTAAGGAAAGATCTTGTCTCACTAACCTTTTAGAGTTTTTTGGGGGGTCCACAAACATGTGGACAAGGGTGACCTAGTAGATGTTGTTTACCTAGACTTCCAGAAAGCTTTCAATAAAGTTTCTCATCAAAGGCTTCTAAGTAAACTCAGCAGTCATGGGATAAAAGGACAAGTCCTCTTCTGGATCAAAAATTGGTTAATTAATAGGAAACAGAGAGTGAGTATAAGTGAGAACCAGGGCGGATTGTGAGACACTCCAAAGGGATCTGTCGAGGATAGGCGAGTGGGCGTCAACATGGCAAATGGGGTTCAATGTGGCCAAGTGCAAAGTGATGCACATTGGAGCCAAAAATCCTAACTATAAATACACATTGATGGGTCTGAACTGGCAGAGACAGACCAAGAGAGAGATCTTGGAGTCATAACAGATAACTCACTGAAAATGTTGAGACAGTGTGCGACTGCAATAAAATAGGCCAATACTAGTCCATGGGGTCGTGAAGAGTTGTACTCGACTGTGCGACTGAACAACAAAAAATGCTGGGGATTATTTATTTATTTATTTATTACTTCAGCTTGCTATACCGCCCTAACTCCCGTAGGGGTCTCTGGGCGGTTTACATTTTTGGGTGCTAATCATATATTAAGTCCTAACTAGGGCCACATCAATTCCATGGAAGGGGCTGCCTACCGGCACCCGGGTGGAGGCTGATGTCTTTCTTCGGCTCGGCTCCTTTTTTCCCGGTTGCGAGATGTTTCTGGCGCTTAGGCAGACAGGCGGATGGTCCACAGGCGACGTCCTCCTTTGGCCCGACTACGTCCTTCTGGCTCCGTGCGCCTTGGATGACGTCACTGCGCCTCCGCCCTCTGCCGACGACAGCCGCCTTGCTCTTTCTGCCGCTGGCCACCAGGGATCAGTCCCCCTCCAGCTCTGCTGCTGCCGCTTGCCATTTTCAGCACCATGCCGCCTCCGCCTCCGATCCTCTGCTGCCGCCGCTGTTCTACTACAGCCACCGTCGCCGTTATCGCCGCCGCTCTCCACACACCTCCGCGGGGAGGAGGGTGCCCCCCACCCTTCTAAGGGTGGGTTCCCATTTATCTACTTGCCGTTAGTTAACTCGGTTTTCGACCCGCTGGGTGGGCGGGAAGGAGAGGGCTGGGAATTGAAAGGGAATTGAAAACAAACCAGCCAGTATCATAACGCCCCTGTATGATGTGACCTTATTTGGAGTACTGTGTACAGTTCTGGTCACCACACCTCAGAAAGGATGTTATAGCTTTGGAAAAAGTGCAGAAAAGGGCTACTAGAATGATAAAAGGGTTGGAACAATTTCCCTATGAAGGAAGGTTAAAGCACTTGGGCCTCTTTAGCTTGGAGAAACGACGGCTGAGGGGTGACATGATCGAGGTTGATAAGATTATGCATGGGATAGATCAGTTAGAGAAAGAAGTACTTTTCTCCCTTTCTCACAATACAAGAACTCATGCAGGGCCGGCTCTCTCACTAGGCCAGCTAGTGTCTGGCCTAGGGCGCAGCTCCGTCCAGGGCGCCAACTGCCCTGCTGCCCCCCCAAAAGCTCCCCCGTCACTGCCCAAAGCCGCTGCCTCTAGCTTGCTGCCGCGGTGTGCATGCTGCTCAATGGTGCGCCCGTCCTGCCCACCCCAACTCACGTACCCAAAGGCTTCCATCAGGCTGCCTGCAGCAAGCCGGCGAAGCAGAAGTGCCGTTGCCATCAAGGGGGGGGGGGGGCGGCGGATTAAGGCTCCCTTGAAGCTGTGGCATCTCATGAGCAAAAATCCTACTTTATGAGCTGCTGGCATTAAAGTTCTGAGCGGGCGATTTGGCTGCTGCATGAATTAGGGGGCGGCTGGTCAGGGAGGGTCTGCGTGGGGGGGAAGGTCTGCGCGGGGGGTCTGCACCACTGTTCGCTTCCAGACCAGTCACTTCTGATGGAGGAGGGGGAGGAAGGGCCCCAGGGATCCACACACACCCCGTCCCGCTGCTGCTGCCCAAGACGGGGTTTCCATCCATGCACCACTCACCGCAGAAGCGTGGAAGCACCACCTTTTCCTGGGCGGAGGAGGTGACATCCAGTCTGTTCCTCCCTGGCACTCCATCTCTCTCTCAATTCTGCCGCTCCTCTCCTTGCGGGTAGTAAGTATGCCTTTGGGCGCCTACGCTGAAAGAGCGCAGCAAGCATAGCTTGGGGGAGAAACGGGAGGAGGAAACGGAAGAGTGGTCTTTAAAGGATGATCCCCACCCCACCTCAGCGTCCTCTCCTGGCCTGCGCAAGGCGGAGATCTGCAGGGCCGCTGGGGGGGGGGGTTTCTAGCTCTCTCCTTCCTGGACAAGCGCCTCTGGGCGCTGGCCTGCGGGAAGTGCCCAGGCAGGCTGGGAGAGGCACTTTGGGGCCACCCCCCCTCAGGGCACCCCCTTCCCGGCAGTGGTGGGTCCGCTATGGCAATTCTAGGCACAACTCAAAGAAGGTATGTTCCTTTAAAAACCTTGTTACATACCACTTGTAGTCATGGCCAATGTTCCTTCTAATCTGTGGGGTCTTGTGAGCAAAAATTCTACTTTGTAACCTACTGGCATTACAGCTGTCTTCCTTGTCTCCAGGCCCTGCCTGGAGGTTGGCAACCACGTAATTGGGCACGCCGGGGGGGGGGTTGCCCAGAAGGTAGCCCCGCCTAGGGTGCAAAAAAACCTCGGGCTGGCATTTATTTATTTATTTATTTATTTATTTATTTATTTAATCCAGTGACAGTGTGTTGGACTGGATGGGCCATTGGCCTGATCCAATATTGATTTCTCTTATGTTCTTATGAGCAGTTTTCACATCGGAAGGTGGTAAGCAGGGGGGTACTGCAGGACTCGGTTCTAGGTCCCCTGCTTTTTAACCTGTTTGTATAGAAATACTGATTTCTAAAAGTCCATGCCTTCTCCTGTGATGTCTTTCTGATAACATGCTGTGTCTTGTTTCCTGTTGAAGCTAAATGGCCTCAATAGCCATGCCATAAACCCACATTCTTTCACACTTTCATGCCAAAAACCAGACCCACATGCAACAAGTCACGTAGGCCATAAAGTACCTGGAAACTAGGTCAATTGCTTGCAGGCGTGGCCTCCAAACTTCTAGCCATTCCTGTGTTGCAGCTATGGCAACCAACAATTGGACACACCTATGTCCACTCGTGATTGGCTGAATGGCCACGGCTAATCATGACTGGAATTGGGCTATAATTGTTCAATCCCTATGGGAGAGACTCTCTTGCTCTCTACTCCTGCTCTCTCTGCTTGTTTTATGGCACCTAGAAATGCTGTCTCGTGAGAGACAAAGAACTGCTTGTGAATTGGACCACATGGTTGAGCGAAGATGGATTTTTCCTTCAAAATCCCTTGGACTGTTTGGATGCTCCTGAACTTGGTAAATATGTATCTTTTACTGTGTAGTTGAGGCAAATTGCCTTAGGCTTGTTATTTTGGTAAACTCTGGTAGTCTGTGTTAAGCTCTGTACTGAATTAAAAATTATTCTTGTTTCTAAATGGTCTCTGATGTTGTAGCTGAGTTCCAAGTCTAAATCTGGTGGCTAACCCTGACCACAAAGGCTACCTTGATAAGAGTGTGCACCTCTGAGTGAATTGCTAATGTGTTAAGTTCCAGATACCAACTGAGAGTTTGAACCTCTAATCTCAGGTTGGGGGGAACTAATGTAGCGGTTCTGGTGGCACATTGTTCTGAAACCTGAGAGGGTATAGCCTACCTCTTGGGTTATTGTTTAATGTACTGTAAAAGTACAAGATTACCTCTCATCCCTGGACTGGTTTGAGGGGTCTAATCCTGTACACTGTTAATTAATGATTTGGAGTTGGGAGGGAGTCTAAATTTGTGGATGACACTAAATTCTTCAGAACAGTGAGAACCAGGGAGGACTGTGAGGCACTCCAGAGGGATCAGTTGAGGCTGGGCGTGTGGGTGTCGAGGTGGCAAATGACATTCAATGTGGGCAAGTGCAAAGTAACATACATTGGAGCCAAAAGTGCTAACTATAAATATACATTGATGGGGTCTGAACTAGTGGTAACTGACCAGGAGAGAGATCTTGGAAGTTATGGTAGATGTTGACTCAGTGTGCAACTGCAATAAAAAAGGCAAATGCTATGCTGGGGATTATTAGGAAGGAGACTGAAAACAGATCAGCTAGTATCATAATGCCTCTGTAGAAATCTATGCTGTGGCCTCATGTGGAATACTGTGTACAGTTCTGATCACCGCACCTCAAGATATTATAGCATTGGAAAAAGTGCAGAAAAGGGCAACTAAAATGATTAAGGGGACAGAATACCTTCCCTATGAACAAAGATTAAAGAGGTTAGGACTTTTTAGCGTGGAGAAACGACAATTGAGGGGTGACATGACAGAGGTTTACAAAATTATTCATGGGACAGAGAAGGTAGAGAAAGAAGTCGTTTTCTCCCTTTCTCAAAATGCAAGGAATTGTGGGCACTAAATGAAATTAATGGGCAGTAGGCTTAGAACAGATCAAAGGAAGTACTTCTTCACCCAAACACATGGAATTCACTGCTACACTAAGTGGTGGCAGCTACAAGCATAGACAGCTTCAAGATGGGATTGGATAAACATATAGATCAGCAGTCTATCAGTGTCTATTAGCCACAATGTATAGATGGAACACTATGTCTAGGGCAGTGATGCTCTGTATTCTTGGTACTTGGGGGGCAAGAGTGGGAGGGCTTCTGGAGTTCTGGTCCCATTGGTGGATCTTCTGATGGTGCCTGGGTTTCGGCCACTGTGTGACACAGAGTGTTAGACTGGATGGGCCACACCACTGGCCTGTTCCAACATGGCTTCTCTTATGTTCTACTTCTGTTCTTAACCCTTTCCCGACAGACTGCTTTTGCAATCAAAATCATACCCCTGTGCTGCTTTCCCACCAGTTGAGGAAAAATTCATTCCTCGTATTTTTTCTCTGTAAGGGAAGCAGCTTGGGGGTCAGTCTTCATCAGGAAGCAGCCTGCTTAAAAGCAACCCCACCTCCCACAATACTTTAACAATCACATTTGTCTCATGCTAAACTGGAGTCTTTAAAAAAAAAAAAAAAGCAGAAGGATCATGGATTTACTGGCATAAATCCAGTAATCCATTTAGTTTAGTTGCACCCTGAGGTCATGTTTCTAAATATATACCAAAGAAAAGAAAAAGAAAAAAAATCATCAAGACATTTCACTTACCCTCCTATATTTTACAGATGAAAACAGAAATCTTCTTCTGCATTTATAACACCCCGTTCTTATTTTTGCATTGCCTCACAGCAGTAAGGTCTACTGGAAGACTAAAGTTTCTACAATTTAGCTTGTTAACTATGGAAAAACTGAGCATTTTACTGCCTTTGCATGATAGCCATTGATACATTATACAAATTTATTTAGTCTCTCGCAGGGCTCTTTTTGTAGCAGGAACTCCTTTGCATATTAGGCGACACACCCCTAAAAGCCAATCCTCCAAGAGCTTACAGTAGCCCCTGCAAGAAGAGCTCTGTAAGCTCTTGGAGGATTGGCTACATTAGGGGTGTGTCGCCAAATATGCAAAGGAGTTCCTGCTACAAAAAGAGCCCTCTTAACAATTTCTTCACCCACAATATTTTTCCAAAAGGCAAAATAATGAAGTGTTTTGAGTATATTTTATTCTGCTATATTTTAAGGCCAAATCGACTATATTGTTGATAAAAAGGTTGGCTTGAAAGACTTTAAATCTGAGCTGTCCAGCAGTTCAAAGTTGATTTTAGCTTGAAAATAGCTGAGGTCTTGTAAAAGCAATACTAGTCAAACAGCCAGAGTTCTGCAAAGCCCATAAAATCCAAGCACTGAGTGTGCTGTGTTGGAACAAACAACACTGCACCATCGCTGGTTTACAAAGGAGCTGAACTGCCTTGAAATGATTAATTCCAGAAACATTGTTAAGAAACAAACCAGAGCAAAGGCAGAGCTGGGAGGTCATGGCTGGGTAAGTGGAAGGGAAGGAGGAGTATCAGCCAGGGATAAAATAAGGAAATATCATTCAAAAGGTTGAAGGTGATGGGAGCTGTAGTTCTATAATAAGCACTGAAACTCCACACCTTCTAGTAAAGTAATGAAATTAGTAGAGAACAGAGCTTGCACTCTTGCTGCACTGGGTACTAGAGGTGTGCAAAAAAAAAGTCAGTATTTTTCTGATTTGGGTCTCTTGGACCTGAAAATTCAGGTAAATATTCCAGAAATCCGGATTTATTCAGCTCCATTATACCCCATGGGGACCATCCCCACAGTCTCTTTCAGTAGCCGAATCAGATTCTCTAAAAGGGATCTGGCTGAATAAATACCCGAAAAATACCAGTAAGGGGTTTTTTTGGGTATTTATTCGGCTCTGTATATACTGACATATACAGTATTTATTCGGCTCTGTATATACAATATGCACACCCCTATTGGGTACAGAAGGAACCATGGGTTTTTAAGTGTGAAAATTTGTGCCAAATAAAGTTTGTCACACTGGGAGGGGGAGCAGAAGGCAGGGAGCAGGCAAGGGACTGGGGCTCAGTGGATGATCCTTTGTCTGGCACACAGAAGGTTCCAAGCGCAATCCCCAGCATCTCCTGATACGGATCAGGTCACAGGTGATGTAAAAAACCTGTGCCTGAGACCCGGGAGAGCCACTTGCCAGTCTGCACAGGCAGTATTAACTTTGATGGACTGAGGGTCTGGTTCAGGATAAGGCAGCTTCGTGTGTGTGTTTATGTTTAAAGATTTCAATGGCAGTTTATTTCCCAAGAAATTGTCTGCAATATAAAGTTCAAAACTGGTGAAAATGCAGCACATTCCCTAGTATAAATACTTGTGTCAGATAGAGGCTAACTGGTGTTCAGGTTAAACAATATCTGTGCTGGCAGGAGCACTGGGCAGTGTTCGACTGTCATCCTGTTCTTCTGTCATATCCTATAGCTTGTCATGCCACAGCCCAGAAAAGAATAATGTCATTAGAAATCACTTCATATATACCTAAGATAGTCTTGACATGATGAATCATAAGCTCACCCAAGCAGTAAATCTCACATTCAAACTCAAAGTGACAAACAGAAAAGCAGAAAATACAGATTGTCTTTGCTACTAGTATGTTCCCCAAGCATTTCCAGCCATATTCAGAAAGGGATTCATAGACCTCATGTAATGTATTCATAGCTGCCATGAGTACAGGAGGTTTTATGTGAATCATCACATAGGGAAGCAATGTTAAGCTTCGTCTTGGACAGAGCATCCTAGTCCAAGACTCACGACCCAATCACATTCAAGCAAGCTGCAAGCGGGAACGTTTGTGATTGGTCCTTATGCGCTCAACCTGATAGGTTGTTATGTGTATAGTAGGAGTGGCTATGTTAGCCGGGAATGTTTAAATACCGGGCAGTTTCAATGGGCAAACTGTTCGGGCTATCAGATGTTGTACCGTGTCGAAGAAGTGAACAAAGAGCTGAATAAACTTGAGTCTTTGCTGAAATCACTCTCCGACTCATTGTTAAGCGCCGGACTTAACACCTCATTAAACAGAGACATTAATTCATGCAAGCAAGCTTTCCCATAGGCAGCATTAATGCACATATTACAGACCTAGTAACTCTGCCATTATGGGAAGGGGGAAAGGTAGTGCCTGGATATTAAGTCATCAGGATCTCTCAAAACAACCTATGGTAGTTTGAAAATGTGAGGATTCATTGGGAAACTTGATACCACATCATCTTTATGAACATCTACTCTGGAAGTGGGATATGATGCATGACAAACTATTGGTTGGCTGCAATACAACTTTTGCGGAATCTGCATTTGTCTTTCCCACCGGTGTCCCAGCCTTCTTACTCCGTCTTCAAAAAAGCCGTCTACATTTGGTGTGGTTTTCACACCTCAACAGTGCTAGCATACTTTTGTATGTCCACATATGTTTATCGTCCTTTCGGGGCGGCTCCACTGTCATTGCACCTCTGCACTGCTTTAAAAGAATCTTCTCCAAACAATATTCAAACAAGCATAGATAAAGACACAACAGCACCAAAATGATTTTAAAATGCAAGTGCAGATTCGGCCTTAGTGTTAGGTAGCACAGAACCCAGAAGAGGACACTGCTGATGCAGGAGTTGTGTCATGCCAAAGAATTCAGAAGGATGCAAAGCCAGTCAGTTTCCAGTTCAATGGGGACATCAGAAATAGCTGCTCTGTGAATCTGCAGCTGAACAGTGTCAGATATTGTCCGGCCTGAGCCTCCCATTTGCAGGATCTCAGCTAGTACGCCCTTGTCATCAAGATGGGATGCTGACAGGAACTCTCCTGGTACAGGGGAGGTGGTGCTTTTAGAGGTGGCGACATGCCTACCGAGATGGTCCTATAGAGGCACTACTGATTGTATCCAGAATGAATATTCCATCAGCAGAACAGAACTCTCCTGCCTCCCTCCTCCAACTGCAGCCCACAAACTGCTCTTCCTGGGGGAGAGGGGACCCTGAGGAAAGACGTGAAGGGAGGACTGCAGCGGGAAGGGGAAATAGGCAGAAATTACCAGTTTAGTCTGGATCCAGCACTACATCTGTATGTTTACATAGGATTGCATCCTAGATGGCAGTGCTGGATATGGAGAGAGTACAGAGTACAGTCTCCCACATATGTAAGGATGCATGGAGAAGAACTAGTGATAGCCAGAGAGCCATGGCCAGCCTCATTGGCTAATCAACTAGTGCACAAGCAAACACAAACAAGATGTGTAAGTAAAGCAAATGGGCTGTGAGTGCCTTAGTCACATGAAAGGGGGGGGAGAGGTCATAAAACATGACTTGTCATCATGACAAGGATATAGCTTCAGAACAGAGGTTTGTTTTGGCATAAGAACCTGAGGGTCAACAGCAATATCAACTGGGAGCTGCAACTCAAAGAAGCACAAAAGACTTTCTGTAGAGCAGCACAGCTGCCACATGCCTGAAAAACAAAAGCACCACCACCAATCATCAAAATATGAAGAATTCACAAGGCCGGGAATGGGTGGGAGGGGAACCTGGGAAACCCATGCCAACGGGCAGCAGGAAGAGAGGCAAGGAGGTTGCATAGAGTCTGTCTTTCACATAGTATTGTGCCAAGCAATGGAACTAGCAGGGGTCATTTCCTGCAGGAGCGCACAGGAGCGGAGATCCAGCAGTAAAGAGCCCAGGGGGCTGGCACATGCAGCAAGCCCCACCCCCTGCTCCCAGCAGCCCTCAGTCAGAGCAAGAAGCAGCCAGGTAAGCTGCAGAGCCACCACCACCCCGACCCAAAACAGTCCAGTGGCACCTTTAAGACCAAATTTTATTCAGATACAAGCTCTTCCTCCTCTGCGAGGACAGATCTGCACGCCCCCCCCCCCCAATAGCTAGCAAACCAAAATAGTCCAGTGGAGCCTGAGCGGTGGGTGTTGTCTTCTGACACACTTCTGGTGATGTCAGGGGGTGGGGCATATGCACATAAGTTATGCTAATGAGTTATGCTAATGAGCTCCTGCACCTCTTTTTCTACAAAATGACCCCTGGGAACTAGCAAAAGGATGAATAAAGGCTGAGTCCAATTGTGACTGCCTGATCGGGGTTTTTTTTTAGACAGTTAAAGACTCTATAATGTTGGAGACCTAAATCAATGTAAACTCTTTGTGTTAGTCCATAATAATGATGTGTTGTGTTGTCATCAGTTCATGCTGGCTGTATTATGGTCCACATGGAAGAGCACCTTCTTCAACACTTGCACAAGGATTTCTAGGCATTTTTTTGCTCCACATTGTACACTCTGGTCCTGTTCACACATGCAGTCACCAGTGCAGCTGGCTGCCTGAAGCACCAAGACCTGAAAGCTGCTTCATATCACATGCAATACATGTGAAGACACTCCCCATGTGATAATTTTCACACACCCTAAAGTATGATTGAACACATAAATGCCTTTCTTCTTCCCATAAACAGCAGACACATTTAAACGCATGTGAATGGTTGCATTAGTAGTCAACAATAAATTAACCTTATTTCTGCAGTGAGAAGTCGTAGAGTACTAATGCAGGGAAGCCAAAAAGCTCACCCTACCACCACTCCTGACCACATTCCCTTTATGTTATTAAAATGTATGGTGCTCTGGGCTTACAAATCATTTCTGCATTTAAAAATTGTGTGGATTTCTGTCCCTCTTCCATGATGACTGGTTCTCTTACAGTGTTCCCTGTAAGCTGAGTTAGTGTGAGCTAGCTCACAGTTTTTTAGACTCTGGCTCACACATTTTTGTCTTAGCTCAGGAAGGATGGCTCCAGAGCAAACTAATTTATGCAGCAGCCAAATCGCTGGCTCACAACTTTAATGCCAGTAGCTCACAAAGTAGAATTTTTGCTCACAAGACTCCATAGATTAGAAGGAACATTGCTCTCTTATAGATAATCTGAATTATCTCCAGGACACAGAAGAGAACAACATCAAAATGACAGTATCTACAGAAGTTGTGAAGAAAACACCTCCCCAAGGCTTTTCCGCTAATCTGCACATACTCAATAGCCCTGAGAAACAGAAGGTTCTTGTAGTAAACACTGTAAAACCTGCTCCAGAAGACTTTTTTTTCATTTAGATGCTATAGATTAGCGATGCATGTTTTAAACATCTGAAAGTAATTATTCTCGTTAGAGAGAATTGCTTTTCTGTAGTTCCTTGACTGAGAAAAGGGTAATGATTTATTGTTGGACATTAGCTCACTAAGTGTACACAATTCAGCACTCAAGGTGGACAGGGAAATGCATCAGGGCAGTTAAACCCACAGGGTTGCGCAAGCCCTAGCCCTTGAAATGTTTTATGTCTATAACAGGATGCAGACTGTCACCACAATCCTGATATCTGTCCAAGATATCGTAGTTGCCAATCTGACAGCTTGTGAATTTGTTTATTTAGTTTTGCCAGTATCAGATATGGTATTGCATAACTCATAATATATTCTCATAAAAACCTCAATCCTTACCCCCACAAACACTCCAAGGGTCACAATGTGATCAAATTCAAATCATGTTAATGAAAAGACCTTATTGTAAGAAACAAAATATTTTTACAATTAACATGTACTCTGGAGCAGAATGGCAACAGGAGGCAGTGGAGAAATAGTACTTGTAGAAGGCAGCCCAGAATCTCAGAGGGCTCCCCCCCTCCATTTCTTACATGAAGAAGAAAGACAAATGAGATGCAGATCATACTCTGCCACTATGCTACATACTCTTCCCCTACATTTCAACTCACTCCTGGGTGTTGTTTTTTTTTAATAAGCTCCAAAATAGAAAAAGATAGTATCACCCAATATTTTCTTGGATCTGATGGATGAGAGGTGCAGAAGAAGGAAAAAAGTGTTCCATAACCCATTACCAAAGTATATTCGTAGCTTGCTAGCAGGACTGAAAAAACAGCCACTTGCTAGGAGAAGTGAACACTGAAATAAAGTTTCTCTAGGCCTGTGCCAGGCATTCAGGTGGTAACATGCTTTGTCAAGTGAGGACTGGGATGGGGACGGGGCCTGGAGACACCAAGTGACACACAATCGGCAAACCGTGTGAGCAGGAAAATCACATGCACAAACATGAATTCAGTTTCCCCAAAATCATGATGCTTCCCATTTCCAACAGAGGTAGAAAGATTGTGCACATCAGGCAAATCTTAAATATACTCGGGATGTACAAAACCTGGCTTGCATGTAACATAGTTTATTTGGCGGCAGACATGCACAGAACTGAACCGAGCATGTGACCTCATTAACAGTGAAAACCTAAGCGTTACACCCTTCTAAGCCCACTGACATCAATACTTAGATTGTCCTAAACTTGGACTGAAAGAAATATTACTATAAAACTAATCTTACATTAGTTTCCATGCTATAACCTCTGTATCAATGTACAGCAGAGGAAATAGTCTATGGTCTCTGAATGTTTCTTGTTAACTGAAGAGGCTGTTACAAACAGGCAGGTCCTTTAGCTTATATCCAAACAAGAAGGTCAGCATCCAGGGCTTAAACTATGCTACACAGAGTCAGATATAATTTAGGCAGCAGATAAACCAATTAAGTAAGCATACAAATGAGGGTTGCTAACTGGCCTGGAGGAAAGTGTTCGGTCTCTAATTCAAAAGGAGACGATCTAGTTAAATGCCCTATGCAAGTACATTACATTTTAAAAAGTTAAATTCTTATTTTCTAATGTACTTAGTACGATGCAGTCAGTTCAAAATCCCAAACCCCTAATGTAGACCACTAACTATGCATTCCTAAACAAACTCTTCTAGGTCAATTGAAGTCAGTGTGCTTTGAAGGGTGTGACTGCTTAGTATGGCACTGAAAAACTTGCAAGTTCTTTGCCCATCTCAGCTGAGATTTCTTCATACCTGAAGATTTAAATCCTGAACAGTAGGACTTTCAGAAACATCTTGATACAATGCTAAGAATTCAGCTGCAGATTTATTGAAAACCCCAGTGCTAAAGCTGGATTACTATAAAATGGTCTTTCATATCGCCGTTTCTCAGCTGGACCACCCACAAGCAAAAGGCCAAATGATACTGCGTGCAGCAGACTGGCTGGACTGATCACAGAGTCACAGAAAGGATATTAAATCTGCAGGCCGTGGAGTAATCCCCCTTCCTGAGAAAACATCATCCAGTAAATGTCTGACTCATGCTCCTTTTGTTTCAAGGTCTCTAAGTGAGGTACCAATAAATAACAAAAAACACACAGAAAGGAGAGAGATCCAATTTTCATGGCTGCACCAAAGGGAATTGATTCTCAGCGTGAAACTGGAAAACAGCTGAGTTCATGCAAAATACAATTTTCCTTACCAAGAATTTTCATTCCAGGATGTGGTAAGTGAACGTTCTTCACCACTAGTATGCTCCTTGCTCAGGAACAGAAGACTCAGGGCTGGGAGTACCCTAGGAGTTCCTGAGCGAAGCCTGAATCCCGGGCACTCAGGGGCCTAACTGGGATCAGGACACTGGCATATGGGAAGAAGGCGTCCAAGCCTTCCCCCAGTGCCATTTCCCTGACTGAAGCAGAGCTGAGGAGCCACTGTTTCCCACTTTGGGGTTACATGTAAGTTTCTGAAACAGGGCAAATAGCACCTCCCCAGTGCTGTTTTGAGTTGAGAAATATGGGATGGGGGGAGACTTGATTCCTATGTGCCTGGAATTGGGGGGTCCCACATGCCAGGAAATCTACATTTTACCTGGGAACTCTCAGCACATGTCTATTTGACAGTTCCCAGGGTAGACCTGGAAACAATGTATCAGGTAGTCAGTTCCCAAAGCAAATTTCAAAATCACTGCCTTGGAAGGAGGGGCTTCCCTTTCCCAAACTGAGGTGGTACCTCACCATGACTTCACTAACTGACAAATGCTGCAGCAACAAATAATATTAACTATTAATGCAGAAGTTGAGACTACTAACACTTTATTATGGTTTTAGAATTGTTTTAATCGTAACTTATGTTTTAATGTAATTATTTGTTTTTATATAAGGTGCCCTGAGCTTACTTTGGCTGGGTGGGCGGATTAGAAGTTCAATCAATCAATCAATAGGTAACAATAAGCAGCAGTACAAATAGTAAGAGTAGGAATATTCTCCCACCACAGCCTGGCATGGAGATGCATAATAAGTCCAATTTTACTTCCCCAGGAGATGACAACAGAGCAGGGCCATAGCCAGCGGTAGGGTGCTGGAGGTGGTACCCCCTATCGAATCTGCAGGGCCCCCTGCATATGGCTCTTGGTCATGGATCATGGAAGGACACATCTCCTCTTTGAACCGCTTATGCCTCCGGAACTGCTTTTGGCATCTTCTTTCCCACTCAGGAGCGCATGTTCAAAGCCTCCTGGGAAGTGTAGTCTATTTAGCCCAGAATGGGCACAAGAATGACAGGAGTACAAACTACAGCTCCTAAAGAGTATGCTACCCACAGCCACCTTCTTGCAGGCTTTGGTGTGAAATTTCAGAAGGTACCAAAGCAAAGTGGGGGTAAGGAAGCTTTAATGGCCTGAGTGGAGGAGGCTGAGGTACATCAGCAAAGCAAGTGTGTGG
This sequence comes from Gekko japonicus, assembly GCF_001447785.1. NCBI lineage: Eukaryota > Metazoa > Chordata > Lepidosauria > Squamata > Gekkonidae > Gekko > Gekko japonicus. Next base: position 1,729,289 of record NW_015172003.1, on the reverse strand, counting down.
CAAGGAAGCCTGATAAAGTAGGTGCTGAATGGCGGGAGAAGGTACGTGCTGTGGCACCAGTAGAGATTGGGCCTGAATGGGAAAGTGAGCCGGCACTGGCAGTTGGGCAAGCTGGTGGCCTACAGTATAGTTGGATTCTCTAACCTTTCTTCCTTCCGCTCACCCCTTACCTGGGCCCGGCAGCAGGAGTAAGCAGCAGGAGTGGAAAGAAGGAGGGTTAATTTAATTGGCACACACACACCCAGGCTCCCCAGACGCCCCTGAAAAATTCCTGGCTATGGGGCTGCAGCAGAGTGCTCTTTACCACAGGGACAAACCTATCCAAAGTCCCCATGACCACTGTAGAGGATGAACTAATAGGATCTATGTAAGCAACAGCTGCAGAATCACAACCTGTGGAAGTGTCTGAGATCTGCCACCTAGCTGAGGGCTGCCTCCTCCTAGACCCTGAAGGCTTTAACTAATAAAATGGTGAAAGTTGCTCTCAAATCTAATCTAAAGGAGTGAGCAAAGAAATACTGAGTATATAAAAACATTAAGTGCCTTGTAAAAAGGTTGTTGTTGCCACAAGAAAATATCTAGTGTTTTGTGATTTATTTACTTGATGTATATCCTGCCTTTCTCCATATAGATCCAAAATGGCTTACAAATATTATAATCATTAAAGCCAATACCGTCCCACTTAAATTACAAACAACAGACATGCCTGCATTAAAACCCAACTCCCTGTATAAAAAGCTCTTGTAAAAAGATCGGCCTTGCATAGCTTCCAGAACTGTATAAATGTTTTCTCAAATCTGGAAGGCTGTTCCACAAAGAAGAAACAACCACAGGGGAAAACAACAACAACAACAACAAAGCCATGATCCAAATGTGCTATTAAGCAACTGTGTTTGGGTCTAGGGTTAAGGATGACAAAAGTTCACTGTGCTAAATTACCTGTTGTTTTTCCTGCAGTCTTGATGAGATATTTGCTTGTCAGTGTATGGATGCATAACCATAAAAAAATAATAGAACCATAGAACAGAATAATAGAATCACAGGGTTGGACGCAGCCATACAGGCCAACCCCTTGCTCAGTGCAGGATCAGCCTAAAGCATCCCTGACAAGTGTTCGTCCAGCTGCTGCTGGAAGACTGTCAGTGAGGGGGAATTTTATGTATTTGGAATTTATGTATTTGGAATTTTATCTGAATGTAAGCCACCCTGAGCCGCCGCCGGCCGGGAGGGCGGAATAAAAGTAGTAGCAGCAGCAGCAGTGGTGGTGGTGGTGGTGGTAGTACTACTACTACTACTGCTAGTAGTAGTAGTCAGGGGTCATTTCGTATAAAAAGAGCTAGAGGAACTCATTAGCATAACTCATTAGCATATGAGTCAGGGGCCCGGCGGTGGACCTGCAAGGCCAGCGGGAGTGCGAGGAAGCCCCGCCAAGGCCCTCCCTGGCCCCAGGCAGGCAGGGTTAGGGAGAGGCGGGGAGGAAGCAACTTATCCTCCCTCTTCTCCTGCCTCCTCCTGGCTGAATGAGGGCTGGAAGCGGGGCGGCCAGAAGCAGGGGGCGGGGCTTCGTCATGTGCCCCGCCCCCTGCACATCACCCGGGGGAACTGCGTTCCCCCGCGTTCCCCCCCCGAAATGACCTCTGGTAGTAGTAGTAATTCCTAGGCAGCCAATTCCACCACTGAAATAACAGTACAGTGTAAGGAGAACTGTAACTTTGCTTTAGACAAAAAGAACTAAATAAAAACCCACCATGGAGAAGAAAGCAAGGAAGACCTGACAGCTGCAAAGGTACCAGTCACTATTCTGACAAGAGAGTGAAAAGTAAACATCCTAGAGAGACCAGCAAACACTGCATTTTGCCTCTCTATTGACCAGCCCATGGCTTACCACCTAGAACTGTATGGTGCATGACTGCTGCACCCTGAGTGGTGAGATATTCTCTCTAGCTTTGCTTTGATAAACTTCTCCAGTTGAGATACAGTGTGGGGTGGGTAGAGTCTGCCCATTTTGACATCCAATCCTTATTGTACTTAGCTACTTTTGGTCTGCACAGTGTGAGAAGATTAAAAAGAACTAAATGTATCTCACAAACACACACATGTGGTTTCATCAAACAGTCTTTTTGCAGGAATTAAAGCATTTTAGCCACTTGGAGAGGTATAAGAAACTATTTGGACTATCATTTGCCAGTTGTTTATACTGGAGTGATTGCTACCAAGGCTGACATTTTAAATGATCACCTTTGTACTTTAAAGCCCTTTGAGGTAAACAGGGCAATTTACATCTCTGGGTGTGCTTTTAAATATATTTCTACAGCATGGGTCCCAGCAGCACACTCAAAATCCCCCCCCCCCAAAAAAAAGAACCCAAGAGGATATTCTCCTTGGAGCATCCTTCCAGTTTCTTTAGGTGGGAAGTGCACCTTACCCTAAAGTTGTAATTATGGGACTGCCATGCTTCCACCTTTATAGAGGAAGGTGGACCTGATGGGCTAGGGTTCCAACAACCTAGAGGAAAAACTGTCCTATTTCTTTAATGGAGGTTTAATGAGGTTATTTACCAGATGAAATTATTTACCTTCATGCCAAGGAAAGCTTCACCTGACCATTTCCACACATCAAGCCTCCATTAAAGGGACAGGATATTTTTTTTCCCCTTCAGGTTGTTGGCAACCCTATGACAGGCCAATGGAAACCATCAAGCTGAACTACTGACAGTACATCTTTAGTAAGAAGCCCTTACAACTCATGTTTGCTGTCTGATCAGATTAATTCGAAAGCAAGAAATTGCAAGTAGATAAATAGGTACCACTTCAGTGGGAAGGTAACAGTGTTCCGTGCGCCTTGGTGTTTAGTCCACTACCACCCAGATTACTGTCTTCCCTTGACTGACTGGTAAATCAGTGATAAAATCCATAGAAATCACAGCCCAGTGGCGTTTGGGGGTTTCCAAGGGTTGCAACTGGCCTGGAACCTCCCCCCCCCCTCATTTACTCATTATACAGGTTTGACAAGTGGCCACGTAGACTGAAATGTCTTTATGCATGCCCGGCCACCAGAACTGCCTCTGAATGAGGTGCAGGGTTTTTAGGTACCCAAAATGTCCAGAAACCTTATTATCATGGCCTTGAGATAAAATGTCACCCTGCAGGGATGTAGGTACATAAACCTTCTCCCCTTTACACCATGTGCTATTTTCTTGATGCTGCAGACCTTCCGGCACCACCAGATCTAGGTCCTGCGCCGAGAAGGTGGCTTTAAACTTTTCCAGTTAAACAAGTATAAAGCCAACAGTCATGTTAGTCTTACCCACAATCAAACAGTCATAAGACTTATAAAGAATGCTGTTTATGTATTGCAATCTAAAGCACTACAACATGAGACACAACTCAATAGAAAATTCTTGAACCAAGGTACATAATCAACGTCGTCTCCGGATTACATAACAACGTTTCAAAAAATGGATCTTCTTCAGGAGATATTATAGTGGTGCCAAAGCTCTCAGTTTCATACATTTTAGACCACAAGTCTTAAGAATATTAAATTCAGATAGGACGCTGATCTCAATTAACATTCAGGCTTAACGGCTGGTGCTTCCTTGTCCCAAACCACCCAATTTCTCTCTGCCCCTGAAAATTTCTTGGATACATATGCTAGGGGGTGCAACTTGCCATCCCCTCCCTTTTGCAGATTGGCCCCTCCAATTGCCACATTGGAAGCGTCCACCTGGACTATTAATTTTTCCTTTTAATTGGGATGGTGGAGGATGGGATCAGTGGTAAATAGGGCCTTCAGATTTTCAAAGGCTCACTGACAGTCTGGGGACCAGTCCAGTTTACTCCCCACCCCCTTTGTAGCATCAGGCCCCTTTCCCTTAGTTTTTAACAAGTCGGTCAAAGGTAGGGACACCTGCGTGAAGTTGGAGATGAAGGCGCGATAAAAGTTCAAAAATCCTAAGAAACTCTGAAGCTGGTGCCTGGTTTTTGGGGGCTCCCACCCCACCACATCCTGGACTTTCTTAGGGACCATCCCCAACCCTTGTTCGGTGATCCAATAGCCCAAGAAGTCTATTTCCATCTTATGGAACTCACACTTAGACAGTTTGGCATACAACTGGTTATCGTAGACAGCCATCAGGACCTCCCTCACCAACTTCATATGTGAGCCCAAGTCCTGCGAATACACCAACACATCATCTAGATAACAAACCACCCCTTTGAACAAGTGCTTGTGCAAGACCATTGATCAAGTTCATGAATACACCAGGGGCTCCCGCCAGCCCAAAGGGCATGACCAAATACTCAAACTGTCCGAGAGGGGTGTTAAATGCAGTCTTGTGCTCATCCCCCTCTCGGGTTCGAACTCAGAAATAAGCATCCTGCAGATCTAATTTAGTGAAGATTTTCCCTTTGGTAGCCTCCCCCAACAAGTATTTTATGAGGGGCAAAGGGTAAGCGTTTGACATCGACACCGCATTCAAACCCCTATAGTCAGTGCACAGCCTGAGCCCTCCATCTTTCTTTTTCTGGAAAAGGACGGGAGCTGCAAAAGGGGAGGTGGCCAGCCGAATGAAACTGTGTTTGAGGTTTTTATCAATGAACTGTTGTAATTCCTTTCTCTCGGCAGGCTTCATGGCGTATAATTTCCCTTTAAGCATTTTGTGTCCCTCTAAGATCTTGATAGCACAGTCAGTTTTCTGATGGGGAGGAAGCTCATTGGCCCCCCATTCCTCGAACACTCTCCCTAAGTCCCGATACTCTTCGGGGATCGAGTTAAGCTCTTCCCAAGCAAGGCACACCCGTGCAGGAGTGGGGTGCAGCTCCACCACCCACTCAGGGTTCCACTGGTGCTCTTTACAACAGGGTTCCAAAAATGTCATCGTACCATGGGTCCACTGCACATACAGGTCATGAGCCGCCAGCCAAGGGCTTCCCAGCACCATTTGGAATTGGGCTGTGGGATGTATTATGAAAGCACGCTGTTCCCAGTGCTCCGACACCCCACTGGTAAAACTACAGTCTGGTGCTGGCACGACTGCATGGTAGTGCCATTCATCTGGGTAAAAACCACAGGGTCATCTAACTTTACAATCCCAGCCCCCAGCCCCATAACCAAAGAAGGGCTGATCAGGTCGTGAGAGCAACCAGAGTCCAAGAGGGCTCGCACCCGCAATTGGGTTCCCCCTTCCGGATTTAATATAGTCACAGTCAAAAAGAATAAAGAGGTGCCGTCTCTCACTGCTTCTCAGCTGGAAGATTGGAGACCTGCTGGCTGGTGCCTTTCACAGCAGGTCCTAGTCATTTCCCGGCATCTGAGTCTGCTCTTCTTCACTGGATGAGGGGGTGCAGCCCAAAGGAATCTCAGCAGCTTGCAACACCTGAGGGGACTTTGCATGGCTCATCGGCCCTCAGCCTCCCAGTCATGCAGCCTCTCACCCTCTCCAGTTCCATGACATCCGGCAGCGAGATAGCCCGGCATTCCACTTCTCAGGCCAAGGCCCTTCTTCAGCTGTGGCTCACAGTTGCCACCTGGCCTGGGACGGCTACGCCCTTGAGTCTCGTAGGAGGGCCCCCCCATGTCCCAGGGCCCTTTGCTGACACAACTTAACCAGGTTATGGCGGTTCTCTGCCTCGCATGCTACCTGGATCCAGCCCGCCAACGCCTTCTCAAGTAGACTAGCATTCAGCCCTGCCTGGTACAATTCGATAAGCACCTCTTCAGGCCACCCCAGTACCTTGGCAGCAAGGGCCTTAAATTTGTTAAAATACTCTTGAACTGACCTGGTTCCTTGGCGGATCCCCCTGAGTTGGGTCCTTACCTTCTCCAACTCCAGGGGGTCCTCGAACTTCCGCTGCAATACCCGCAGGAAGGTTTCTAGATCCAACGACTCCAGTGCAGCAACATTATACAATGCTACGTACCAGTCAACGGCTCCCCCTCTCAATCTGGAGCTGATATAGTCGACACGTTGCTCGTCCGGGTATGGCCCCATTCACAGAGCATAGTGCGTACCTGGATTATGAAGAACCACAACCTCTCGGGGCAGCTGTCAAATGTGGCTTGCATCCGGTGGCCGCCACCGGTCGGGGGTCTCAGCATGTCTCGGGACCAGTGTTCCCTCTAAGCTGAGTTGGTGTGAGCTAGCTCACAGTTTTTTAGCCTCCGGCTCACACATTTTTGTCTTGGCTCAGGAAGGAGGGCTCCAGAGCAAACTAAGTTATGCAGCAGCCAAATTGCTCGCTTAGAACATTAATGCCAGGAGCTCACAAAGTAGGATTTTTGCTCACAAGACCCCACTGCTTAGAGGGAACATTGCTCGGGACCCTCCTTTCTTCAGGCACCTCAACCCCCTCCTGTTCCGTTAGCTCTTGAATCACTTGCGGCAGTTGTCAGTTCAATTGTCGTACAAGCTCTTTCAAACGCCTCACCTCCCACTGGAAGTTGGAGGGGGTAAACAGGGTGCATCGCCCCAGGCGCCCACAAGGACTTTTGGAGGTCTCACCCATGTTGTGCTCCGGAGTGGCCAGCATGGCCAAGTTCTCAGCCGGTTCCTCGGTGCCTTCCCCCTCAGCGTCAGTCTCCAGCTCAGCATGTAGCCCCCAGGGGTCAGGGGTCTGTAGGAGCATGGATTCAAACTCCACTTCCATGCTCTCATCTCCTCTCCTGTCTAGTTGTAGAAGAGCAGTCTCAAGCGCCCCGGTGCATCATGGAAGAGAGGGGGTGTCAGGTAAGGGGGGAAAGTGCAATTTTGGCAATCTGTCAGACCCCAGAGTAACCACTCTTTACACAATAGTCCTTGATTAGGTTTATTGGTAAGATTGGGTCTTCTGGTCAGGTTAACATCTTTGCCAGAACTACCAAGCAATAGCACAGGGTTGGGAATTGGGGAATGGGTTCTACCCCCCAGACACACGTCACACTCTCTCAGGCATACTACAGGTCATGAAAGACTATACGACCTAACTAGCCATATCTCAAAACTCCTCTCTCCCAAGGCCACAGGCCCAGCTGGAACCTGTGAGCCATAGGGGGGTAGCTTTGGGAAAATTACAAGCGGTGCCTCTACACAACTCCATTCACTCATTCTCACACTCCCCCCTCCCAGGAATGTCAGGGAGGACTGATAAGGTATCAAGCGGAGCCAGCAGATGTGCAAAACAGGCAGGGATTACAAAAGCAAAAGTGAGCATTAGCCACGTAGGGCAGCAATACACGATCACTGATCATGGTACAAAGGCATTACTCATATGGTAGGTGTCCGAACCTGACACTTAGGAACATTTGGTTCCAGATGCACACTCAGCCAAATTAACATATGTACAATCCATACATGCAACTCTCATCAAGCTGACTCAGGAAGACCACACTACAACGACATCTGTTCATGCTGAAGGCTTATTTACATGATGATATGACACCAGTAGGAAGAGAATCATCCCAGTCAGTTGTGTTTGTTTCCTGGTGTAAACGCTCTCAGTGATGCTAATTTCCTCATTCACAGATAGAAATTAAAATGCCAGGATGACTGGAGTTAATTAGCATCCAGGCTTGAAACTGGCCATTGAAACTCACTGCTCTACCAAATGAAAGACTGAAAGTGACCCTATTCCCAAAATTTTTGGCAGAAACAAGGGAAAGCAATACATTTTAAAGCTGTAGTATGTCACATACAAAGTGTAGCATGCATGTGCCGATGTACTGAATTACTGTCAGTACAGAAGATGACACTATAAGACATCCTCTTCACTGGGAAGTACAAAAAGGCACTCAGCACATCATAAAGCATTATAACAAATATTGGCGAAACAATCAGTGGTCTGAGAAGCATATCTTTAGTGAAAAGACTTTGACAGGTTTGTCAGCACAGTCCTGAAAGTGGTCACATAGCATTTTGCTGCCAAAATGAAAAAAAAAAAAAAGGATTAAGGGGAAGGTGGGTGTACTGACAAATTCCATCTTACACTTTAAAGGAGAGATTTGGAATTAGGTTTTATTTCTAATCTCCTTGCCCTATATCTTCAACAGAAAAAGTAGTAAGAAAATAAATTGTTTTCCCCCTCTATCTCTGCATCCCTCCTTGTGATTTATTTATTTATATCCCACTTTGAGCCTCACAGTGGCTTACAACATTTTCCTCTTTATTTTTTTCCTCATACCAAGCCTGTGAGGTAATTCAGCTGAGTGTGTGTAACTGGCCCGAAGTCACCCAGCAAGCTTCCATGGCAGAGTGGAGATCCTACTCCAACCCTCTAACCACTCCACTACATGTAAACAGCAACTGGTGAAAAATGTACTATCATACTATACTACACCCCTGGAAAAGGAAGCAGTCTTTCTAGCAAACTACCACAGTGCTGAATTGAAGACAGTGGCTCAGGGACATTTTTCAAAATGGCAGGTTATGCCAACTATGAACAGCAGATGAAACATCTGACCTTGTATCACTAGACCGGAGTGATGCTGAAAAGACTGGTACAACATTTAGGGAACAATCCTAGCCAGGTCTACTCAAAGTAAGTCACGTGTTATTCACTAGGATTTACTACTAGAAAAATGTCTTTAGAATTGCAGCCTTACTCTCTGAACCTAGGGTTGCCAGGTCCCCCCTGGCCACCAGCTGGAGTTGGGGAGATAAGGTTGCCAGATCCAGGTTGGGAAACTTCTGGAGATTTGGGGATGGAGCCTGAAGAGGATAGGGAACTCAGTGGGTTACAATGCCACAGAATCCACCCTCCAAGCATCCATTTTCTCCAAGGAAACTGATCTCTGTAGCCTGGAGATGAGCTATAATTCCAGGGGATCCCCAGATCCCACCTGGAGGCTGGCATCCCAACCAAATCACATTCTCAATCACCACCTTACTTGGGGCCCTTTCCCCCAGGTACATCCCTGGAGCGGGTCAACAGACGAGGTCTGGAAGCTTTCAGTTTCCCAAGCCTGTGTGGACCTTTCAGACCAGAACTACAACACACTGAGAAAGGGAGCTTAAGCCCTCCCCCAGTGCCATTTCTCCAACCTGAAATAGCTCCAAGGAAATGTTATTTGACCATTCATTCTACAGCCTTCCAGATCATATAAAAGCAGGTAGCAAAGCAGAAGATAAAGCAGAAGATAAAAGCAGAAGCAGAGGTCTTAATTAAATCCTAATCCTATTGTCCTGCCCTGCTGCCGGCATTTCACCCTATCTACCTTCCATTCTTCTGTTTCCAGAAAAACAGTCCACTCTCTTAACAAGTCTTTCAGGTACTGTAATCAAGTTGCTGTACAAACGATGAATATATTGACAAATATTCTCTATGTAGGTTGCCCTTTTCTGAGTGTGGATACTTGCCCCCTTCCTGTATGGCTGATTCATATTCTACAATGGGCATCAGAAAGCTGGAACTTATATGATGAGCAAATCAAGGGCCAAATTTCCAGCAAAGGAAAATATCTTTGTATACAACTGTGGTGTCTACATTGATTGTGGTGCATGCATATGGACAACAAAGCTGGGATTTCCGGGTCTAGAAAGGTGATATTAATGTCAGAAGTGAGCAGAATTACATGGTTAGTTGGGAGCAACAAGTTATTTTCAGACTGCTTAATTATTTACAGCATACTGAGGCAGATTGAAAAGATTAATTTCTCATAATAAAGTATTTGCATTCTAAGCCTTTCATTTATTTTCCTTGATTAAGGAATTATAATGAGAACAATGTCATCTAAAATAAAACACATTACATAACAATCAATTAGTATGATGTACCTTTTCCTCTAAATAATGGAACAAAATACCCATTCTCTAATATTTCAGTGGCATCTGTATGCCTGAGTTGAAAATACTGACTTATCTGTTCTGGGAAAGTAATCCTTAGTAATCTGTTCTTAGTAACCAATTTTATCCAGTTGATATTCCATTCCATTTTAATTATGCCTTTTTAAAAACTGAAGCACACTAAAGAAGTCTCAAGTGAACTCTAGTATAGAATTCAGTATGAATTTTGAAGGAACTCAGTATAAAATGTAAGTAATAAAACCTTCCCTGTCTCTAATTGTACCCATAACCTAAAGAGTGGGATAAAACTGTAGTCAGTGCTTTGCATGTAGAAGGTCCTACGTTCAGTTCCTGGCATCTCCAGTTGAAGAGTCTCAGGAAGCAGATGCTAGGGAAGAACTTTTTCTGCCTGAGACCTTGGAAAGCTGCTGCCTAGCAGGATTTTACAATGCTGAGCTAGATGGGTCAATAGCATGGCCCCCTTTAAGGAAGGTTCATATAAATGAAATCATAGAGTTTATCAGTTGAGGGGGTTGTTTCCTTCAAGTTGAGGGTGAGGGTTGATTATTTATGGAACACCACCAGGTCCACCAAAAACAAAACAAGAGGAAGTATGGGCAAGCTTTGCTTCCTTTCTTGTACAAGGGGAGATAAATACCCTCCCTGTGAGGAGAAAAGGGCATGCCCACAATGATATACAAATCTCTCTCTTGCACATAAAACTCAGCTACACCGAGGAAAGGGAAACACAAGTCACTTGCTACTTCCCCTTTTGCTGCTTCAGTAGAATGTGGAAAATAGCCTATAAACTCATGGAAGCAGTAAATCATAACTTTATGAATGCTTCTTCCCCTGAGACAACAGACAAATTTTCATTGTCCATGGAATAAAAAGAATGTGTTTCAAGCACATTATTTGGCATTAATATATTATTTTTTTTAAGTGATCCCCAAATCTACTACCACCATAATTCCATCCAGTTTTGGTAAAGTTTTCCATCCAAGTTTTTCCATCCAGGAAAACATGAGAGCAAGGGGAGAACACTTACAAGTGTACAAGTGGTGATTAATAGTGTCAATGGCCACCTAAGGTTTGACACCACATAATGGAGAATCAAGACATGTAAGGAACAAGATTAAGAGGATTCAAGACAATTGCCAAGATCAAGGCCTGCCAAAGGCATACTATAAATAAATGTCTGAGCATTAATGCCCATTACATAAACACATTCTAACAGGCACTGGAATTCGAATGATGGCAGCAGGTGCATAGCTGAATCCATTGCACTGCATTTCGCTAACTGCATCCAGCTAATTGGTGAGGACAAATAATGGCGGAATGCTTCGGTGGATAGCTTTTAGCTCAAAATACAGTGAAACAGGCTATTTAAAGTCTATGTGACAAGGGGAAAAAGAATGTAAACAAGTTACTTTTGGACTTTTAAATCAAAGAGTTCTATCAGCAGTCATTCCTTTCTGACTTCAAAGCAAGCACCTGATATGAAATTACCTTTCAAAATTAGAATTTTGACCTCCTTTTACACATTAACAAACTTTCTCAAATTACTGTGAATCACATCATAAACATAAGAACACATTCAAATAGCAAGCTGGCTATTGGTACAATGGTGCGAAACATACAGCTGAAAGTTGGAGGGCCCTTTAAATTTTGCAGAGGGAAGGGAGAGGGGCAATTGCAGCCATGTGGGGCCGCGCCAGCTGAAAGCACTTACAGGGCCCCTTTAAGCACTTCCAGCCTGCGGGTACTGGCCCCACGCGACCTGGCAACCCTATCATGGCCTAAAGGGGAAAAACGAGAATATAAAATACCGCCCCTTTTCTCTTCTCTTTTACAATCATAGTGATGTCCACTGGAGTGCTGGCGAGGAAAACACAAGGCCTCCAAACAAAAGAACTAGATAAAAAAAGGATATGTCAATGAAAGTACAGGAAAAGGGGGTAATATTTCATCAGTCGCCTTGTTTCTCAGAAAAGGTGCTTTCCAAACAATGGACATGCTATTCATTTATTTAGAGCATTTTTATGCTGTCTCTCCAGAAACCTGCCCAAAGTGGCTAACAAAACAAAAATAATAATAATAACAAAACATTAAGGGGTATTAATTAAAACCCAGCACTAAAAAGTCCTAGTGTGGGATTAAAAATACACCATACAACAGACTACAGTCAGTTTAAAACACTTTCTAGCTAAAATACTGTTAAAATCAATCCCTATGATAAAACCAGAGTTTTGAAAAATTCTAGAGTGTCAATGATGATGTCACTTCTGGGGTTTATCAGAAATGACACCATCATGCCAGCACCATGCCAGCACATTCCCTAATTCCCCCAGTTCCTTCCACTGGCATTTCAGATGTCAGCAGGCGAAGAGCAAGCCTACCCACCCCTGACAATAGCCTGGCTGCTGCATTTTGGATAAGCTGAAGTGCCTGAAGTATTTTCAGAGGCAGCCCCAAATGAAACTATTATTGTAATACAACCTAGATGTAATCAGAACGTGGATCACTGTGGCCAGATCATGCTTTTCAAGGAACAACCATAACTGGTGTATCATCTAAAGCTGATAAAAGGCACTATGGTCCACAGAGGAGATCTTGGCCTCTAACTGTAGGCCAGGATCCAGTAGTACCTCCAAGTTATAAACCTGTTCCTTCAAAGGATTGCACCCCCTCCACAACAGACTGACTCCTCAGTCCTTGAGCACCTTTGTCACTGACCAGCAGTACCTCAGTCTTATCTGGACAGAGCTTCTGTTTACTGGCCCTCATTCTCTGCAGGATTTCCACAGACCCATCTGACTCACCTATTAAAGAGAAGTGGAGCTGGGTGTCATCTGAATATCGTGACACCTTACTCCTAATCTCTCCCAGTGGTTTCATGTAGATGTTAAACAGCAGGGGGGACAAGATGGAACACTTCAGGGCCCTAAATTATAAATGTCATAGGCCTGAGAAGCATCCCCCAGCACCACCTTCTGGAATAGGCCAATCAAATAAGAGCAAAACAATCAAAGCATGGTACCCCGTGCTCCCAATTCAACCAGTCTCTCCAGAAGGATTCCATAGTCAATGGTACTGAATGCTGCACAGAGATTAAGGAGAATCAGCATTAAGGTCTCAACTAAGTAACAATAGTGCATTAAATGCAGAATAAAATAAATGTTCTGTGCAATAAAACATCTTTCTGAGAATTCCTTTAGAGTCCAGGAAGCATTCCATTTTTGTAACCTAGTATTTTTTAAGTAATGCAACTTCACTTAACTAAAGTGACAGCCAAATAATCTTTGATTCAGGTAAAGCACGAGCCATGCATAAACGATGAATTGCATTTTCTCATCCCAGATACAAGACAGAGGAGTAAGACGGAGGGGGATTTTATATCTTTCAGAATGTGCACCAATAGTCTGTCATAACAAACATTCTTTTATTAATGCTATTTATTTTCATAGTGATTTATTACTTCCAACCCCACTGTGTTTACTTAGCCTCTGGTGTATGTTGGAGAAGTGACTCCTCATGAGCAAGAGTTATGAGTGTAAAGTTTACAATGATGGCATCAAGTAGTACTGTTCAAAAACAAACATAGTCTGATTTTGGCCCTACTACCTGTGTCATCTGCCACCAAGTTGCTTCTGATCCTATGAATTAATGACTTCCAAAATGTCCTATCATTAACAGCCTTGCTCAGGTCTTGCACACTGGGGGCTGTGGCTTCCTTGACTGAGTCAATCCATCTCATGTTAGGTCTTCCTCTGTTCCTACTCCCTTTAGCTTTTCCACTGAGTCTTCTCTTCTCGTGATGTGACTAAAGTATAATGGTCTTGGTTTAGCTATTTTAGCTTCTAGAGAGAATTCAGGCTCGATTTGATCTAAAACCCACTTATTTGTCTTTTTGGCAGTCCATGGTATCTGTAAAACTCTCATCCAACATCACATTTCAAAATAAATCAGTTTTCTTCTTGTCTGCTTTCTTTATTGTCCAACTTTCACACCCATACATAATAACGGAGAATACCATAGTATGAGTTATGTTCATCCTGGTCTTAAGGATCTTTTCTAGTTCCTTCATCGCTACCCTTCCCAGTCTCAATTTCCTTCTGATTTCTTGGTTGTAGTCTCCCTTTTGGTTGAAGATTGCACCAAGGAATTGAAAATCTTTAATAATTTCAACATCTTCATTGACGGTAGCTCTCGCCCAGTTTGCCCCACTAGGTTTCTTGGTCCTTCACCAATTGCTGACTAGGCGGTGGGGGGGAGGAGTAGCTATTTTCATTCGGGAGGCTTACTCCTTCCGGGCGCTCCCGTCCATGGAGATCGCGGGCACAGAGTGTGTCAGCGTGATGCTGGAGGCTGAGGAGAGTTTGGCGATTTGGCTGGTGTACCGACCGCCTTATGCACCGGCCAATAGCCTGCTGTCCCTGCTGGAGGCCATATCAGGCTGGGCGTTGGAACACCCAAGGCTGATTGTCCTGGGTGATTTCAACGCCCATGCCAAGGACGCGGCCTCCAGCCGGGCTACGGATCTATTGTCGTCCATGGCAGCGCTGGGACTCTCTCAATTGGTATTGGCCCCCACGCACTGGGCCGGTCACATACGCAATCTGATCTCCGCGGCGGGGATGATGGTGGACAGGATCACTGCTGAGGCAGTGCCATGGTCAGACCACCAGGCCCTGAAGGCCCATCTGAATGTGCCACTCCGACCCTGTGTAGGCGGCGAGCGGATTTTTGCTAACCCACGGAGTCAAATGGACCCTATGTGGCTCCAGATGGATCTGCGGGATCCAAGGCCCCCTGGCGGCTCATTGGATGAGCTGATGAAGGACTGGCATGGTCGGCTCTCCACAGCCATCGATGAGATCGCTCCCAGGCACCCTCTCCACACTCATCTTAGGTGAGCGCCCTGGTATACCCAGGAGCTGCGACAGCTGAAACGAGAATTGAGACAGCTAGAGAGACGGTGGCGCCACACTCACAACGAGGCACTGAGAACATCTTATAGGGCGCTTATGAGATCCTATGAGGTGGCAGTCAAGGCCGCTAAGAGAGACTTCTATGCGACCGAGATTGTGTCTGTGAGCTCACGCCCAGCCCAATTGTTTAGTATAATACGGTCTTTGACAGCTCTTGGCACTCCGCTGAGATCTCCCCGCCACAATTGAAACTGAGGGAACTTGAGGCCCCTTGCGCGCCTTCGATTCCGGGTTTAGAATGTTTCAGCCTACTCGGCCTGGATGAAGTTGACAGATTGCTCGTATCTGTGGGTCCAACCACGTGCGACCTTGATCCGTGCCCCTCCTGGATCATTAAGGCGAGCCACGAGGGCTTTCTCCTTTAACCTTCATTACTACTCATTTAAGGTCTTCACTATTTTCTGCCAGTAATGTGGTGTCATCTGCACATCTCAAATTGTTAATATTCCTTCCACTAGTTTTCACTCCATCTTCATCTAAATCTAACACATCTTCTCTTATGAGGATCTGTATATAGATTAAAGAGATAGGAAGATAATATGAACTCTTGTCTATTGTCTTTGCCAATTGGAAATCATTCTGTTTCCCCATATTCTATCCTAACAGTAGCCTCTTGTCCAGAGTATATGTTGATCATCAAAACAGTCATATGCTGTGGCAATTTCTTCACATTCATCCACAGCTTTTCCTTACCCAAACAATCAAAAACTTTGCAGTAATCTATAAAACACAAACTGATTTTGTTCTGGAATTCCATGGTATGCTTCAGTAATCCAACGCAAATTTGCAATATACTCCATGCCTCTTCCTTTTCTGAATCCAGCAGGAATTTGTTTAGCATCCCAACTCTGCTCAACCATATTTAAAAAGAAATTTAGGAAACATATTGAAGGTTAACATTAGCAATGGATGACTTCAGAATTGTTTTCTACCAATCACTTCAACTCGGGACTGCAATTCAAAGAGCATGCTTGCAGTACAGAACTTTCTCAGAGGTGACATTTAAGGCCAAACTACACTGTGCTGAGTCATGAATCCCCTGATGTGTGCAACAAATAGCCATGGATATTGATGTGGGCCAGGGCCATGACTTTGGGAAGAAAAGATGTAACTCTCTTTCTACACCATGTTCTTGACTGAAAACATTCCAGACTACTTTAAGACCTGGTAGCCCACTCTCATCAGATCTCAGAAGCTAAGGAGTGTCAGCCCTGGTTACTACTTGGATGGAACACCTACAAGGAATACCAGAGTTGTTACACAGAGGCAGGGAATGGCAAACCACTTCTGAACATCTCATTTTTGAAAGGAAATCCTATAGAGTCAACATAAGTCAGCTGCAATTTGATGGCAAAAATAGAATGGGGGAGACAGGAACAATATAGGAAACAGGCTGGGAAAGAGCTAATTTTCGTTTCCTTAGAATTGTGGTCTCAATCTCTATCCCCCCAATGACTGCTTTCTAGGTTCAAAAGTCACATTGGGAGTCCACAGTGCCATCCTAAGCAGAGTTACACCCTTCTAAGCCCATTGCCTCGGATGGTAATCTAACTCCAATGTTATCTGTAGTTTGGCCCTTACAAAGACAAACAGTTATCTCAGCACAGGCAGAATAATATGTCCTTGGGTCCTTTTGGCTTATGGCGCCTAGATAGAGATCAAGGGATTGTCATATATGCACAGCTATATTATTTCAGGAAGTGACATAATCAGAAACAGCAAGATCTGGATCCTTTGCTCAGTCAGGATGTAAAATCTGTAGTCGACAATCATTGACTAATTCATGTAAGATGTGAGCTATAGAAAAGAAGTGGATGTTCTTGAAAATCCAAGGAAACAGCTTCCCACAATAAAGCCACATTTTTTTTCCAGAAATGTACCTACCTAGTAGCTGCACCCCACGTGTGAGTCCATAGACATCAATCAGAGCCCACAGCGGTTCAGTGGTCCTCACCCCACTGAAGAACAGCATTGCAGCAGAGTCATTAACTCGATAAAATACACGCCCCTTTTTGTCCACCCAGAACGCAATGATGTTTCCTTCATTGGCAAACTCTTCTGGGAGGGCCTTGGCCCAGAATCCACTCTGAGAAACCAAATCTGGACATGCATACTTGGGCAATGTTTCTGGATTAATCCTGGAAGGATCCTTGGCAGTAAATCCAAGTCGAAGAGCCCCACTCCAACAGCACTGCTTCTTTGTGATCTGAAGGGAGAAAAGGAGCAAAAGAATCAGTAGAATTATCTTGCCCTTTCTTGTGCGTATGGATAGGGAGGAGGGTAAAGAATGGGAAGAAAGGTTGTGATTGGTGCATTGTTCTTTATTTATTTACTTCATTTATACCCTGCCTTTCTTTCCACTGGGGACCGGAAGTGGCTTACATCATTCTGCTCTCTTCTGTCATATACTCACAACAACTTCTTTGTGTTAGGCTGACAATATATTACTGGCCCAGGGGTCACCCAGCAAGCTTCCACTGGCAGAGTGGGGGATTTGAACCTGGGTTTCCCAGATCCTAGTCTGACGCTCCAACCACTACACCACTCTGGCAGTTTATAAATAGGAGATGAGGTTTCAGTGTAATGGGGGAGGGGGGCTTGAGACAGCTGTCATAGTGCTATTGATGTGCAAGGAGTTAGCATGAGAGTGTTACAAGAGTTGCAGCTGTATAAGGAATTTAGTGATTGCTCTGCTAATAATGGGTGAGGAAGAGGTCCTGAGTACTGATACATTGTGGAGAGGGCTGCCAGTCCATACAGTAATATCTGGTGGAGGTTTGATCTTATTTGGAACCAGTTTACCCAATACATCTTTGGTCTTTGTGAGCAGTCTTGACTGCCTGTGAGAAAAAAATGGATGTAGGTACAGTCAGAAAAAAAAATCCTACAATGCATCCATTTTTGTTGCTGTATAATTCCCTTCTCTGTTCAATTAGCAGGTCCCTGCTGATATGGTTAAAATGTGACACTGGCTCTGTAGCGTGTGCCCGCCCCCCCCCCCCCCCAGGTGCAACAGGCCTTAGGCCTGCCTGAAAATCATGACTCTGTTCTGGAAATCTCCATTCCAGTCTAGGGTTGCCAGGTCTGAGTTGGAAAATATCTGGAGATGTTGGGGGTGGAGCCAGGAGAAGGTGGGGTTTGGGGAGGGGAGGGGCCTCAGCATAGTACAATGCCATAGAGTCTACCTTTCAAATGCCATAGAGTCTACCCCTCTCCAGGGGAGCTGATCTCTGTCAGCTGGAGATCAGTTGTAAAAGCCGGAGATCCCCAGGAACCCACCTGGAGGCTTGCAGCCCTATTCCAGTCCCAAATATTTGATGAGGTTGCCAGAGGGGTGCATCTTTAATTATCAACAAACAAAATATGTATTGCACGTTTCAGGGCTGACAACACTAAGAACTGGTTCAAATTCATTGTCCTGACCTTAGAGTTCAAGAATCTTGGTAAAACTTGATTGTTGGAGGTCCAGTGTATTCCTCTTCCCAGAGAAAATACAGACCACTGAGCCCTAGGCAAAGGTGGGATCATAGCAACAGAAGTACAGTTTCCCAAGAACTTATTGTGCTTAAAAAAAGAATTGTTCAGGAAGGAATTTTTATAAATGTAATATGATTCTATTATAACGGAAAGGTGTGGGAACGTACTTTCATAAAGGGAAGAAGACTGTGGACTATACTAGTACGCAGGGGTCGTTTTGTAGAAAAAGAGGTGCAGGAGCTCATTAGCATAAATTATTTGCATATGCCACGCCCCCTGACATCACCAGAAGTGTGTCAGAAGGGAACACCCACTGCTCAGGCTGCACTGGACTCTTTTGGATTGCTAGCTATTTGGGGGGGGGGGGAACGTGCAGATCTGTCCTCGCAGAGGAGGGAGAGCTTGTACCTGAACAAAACTTGGTCTTAAAGGTGTCACTGGACTGTTTGGGGCCGGGGGGCGGGGGGGGCTCTGCAACTCACCTGGCTGCTTCTTGCTCTGACTGAGGGCTCCTGGGAGCAGGGGGTGGGGCTTGTTGCATGTGCCCGCCCCCTGGGCTCTTTACTGCTGGAGCCCCGTTCCTGTGCGCTCCTGCAGGAAATGACCCCTGCTAGTACGTACCATATGTATTATCTGTTACTGTATGCACTATCCTTCTCTCACTGCTTTGTTTTTATACTTACATAAAACCATTTTCTACATTGTTTAATATATCATGTCTAATACTTTATTATTTCTTTCAAATATCTGTTGCTACCCCTGGGTTGGGAAATTTCTGGGGACTTGGACATGGAGCCTGGGGAGGGATGGGACCTCAGCAAGTTATAATGACACAGAATCCATCTTCCAAAGCAGTCATTTTTCCCAGAGAAAGTGATCTTTGTAGTCTGTAGATCAGTTGTAATTCGAAGAGATCTCAAGTACCCACCTGAAGGTTGGCAACACTTACTGCATTGCTTATTAGATCCTTCAAGCTGTAGCAACTATTGCCTTGCAACATGAAACTCAATGAGGCAAATCTGCCTTGCAGAGTTATATAAAATAATTTGAAGAGGTTGAATTCAAGCAAACTACTCAGTGGAAAGTTACACTGTCCCAGGGAGTTTATTCTCCCGTGCCACTGCTTTCCTTGCTATCTGGCCTTCAAGATTTTCAGAGGATGCGTGTCACCATTTGTGGAAGTGAAATTATGATGTTTTCACTAGGTAAATATTTCATGTGTGTTTTATTTCTGTATTTTTATGTGGAGCCCGATATGTATGTTGCTGATAAAATGCAGGCCTGTAGAATAAAAGACACAGGGGGGCTGGATGGGTGAGAGATAGTTAGTAGAGTGTGTGTGGAAAGAAGTCATGGAGTGAAAGAAATCTGTGCTGTCCTTGGAGGTTATGAGACTAAGTGGCAAGTGAGGAAAATAAGCCTGTCTGGAAGTTATTAGCCTAACTGGCAAGTTAGGAAATCCTGCCTTGTGCAAATTATTAGCCTAAGTGGTAGGTGAAAAAAATAATTGTATGTGTATTTAAGGAATTTTAAAGAAACAAGAACTGTACACCTAGCTGGAACCATTACACTTATGACACTATACTAAAACTGTTACGCTGTTAAACTTCTAAATAAAATCTATGTTTAAGAGAAAACAACTATTTTATTTTGAGTAAAGATCTCCTTTCTACCTCAGAGCCACCCCCATGCACTGACCATTCTCTCATTTTGTCATGCAAATAGTCAGGGGTCATTTCCTGTAGGAGCGCACAGGAGCGAAGCGTTCTCCCCCCCCCCCATAGCTAGCAATCCAAAACAGTCCAGTGGCACCTTTAAGACCAAGTTTTATTCAGGTACAAGCTCTCCCTCCTCTGTGAGGACAGATCTACACGTTCCCCACCACCACCAATAGTTAGCAATCTAAAACAGTGCAGTGGAGCCTGAGTGGTGGGTGTTGCCTTCTGACACACTTCTGGTGATGTCAGGGGGTGTGGCATATGCAAATAAATTATGCTAATAACCTCCTGCACCTCTTTTTCTACAAAATAACCCCTGCTAATAGTTATAACTAATCCATCCTGTTCTTTCGGTCCAACTAAGAATTCTAAGGTGAGAAAATAAGTAGGGAATGCTAAGGAAGAAACATCACCACAACACACACAAACAGCCAGTTTGTTGTAGTGGTTAAGTGTGCGGACTCTAATCTGGGAGAACTGGGTTTGATTCCCCACTCCTCCACTTGCAGCTGCTGGATGACCTTGGGCAAACCATAATTCTCTCAGAGCTGTTCTCTCAAGGACAGTTCTGGAAAGAGTTCTCTCACCCCCACCTACCTCACAAGGTGTCTGTTGTGGGGAGGGGAAGGGAAAGGACTTTGTAAGCTGCTCTGAGACTCTGAGTGAAGGGCAAGGTATAAATCCAATCTTCTTCACCTCAGAACACGACAGAGAGGTGACGTTACAAAGGTTACACAAAAATGGGTCTCACAGAAAAGGAGTAAACTGTTACAGAGCTATTTCTGCAGCAAGATATGTAAATTGTGAAATTAATGTTTTAGAGCAGGGTTTATCAGCATAAACACTATAAACTGGAGCATCTTGTAATCCCCTTACCACAAACAGGTTTGTGACAGAGAATTTCAAAAATAAAGGACACAGCAGGTTGGATCCAATGACTTCCCTCCACAAAGGGAGGAGCTGTGCTCTGATGCTGCAAGACTTAGCCAAAGGATGTTGTTGGATCTAACCCAATAATTCTCATGTTCCAAAATAATTGATATCTCTTTCAAATATGGAAAGAAATATCTGGCAAGATACTGGGGCAGCCTGGGACCACCTCACAAAGCATCAACTCACCTTGAGCCTGACTTGCTCATAGATAACAATTGGCCTATTGCTGAAGGTGATGGCATTGCAGAAGCTGGCCTGCCGCTTGACTGCCTTCTGTGTGGTATCCATGATGATCTGCGACCCCTTGGTGTGTGGATGGAACAACAGTGGACTGATTGAAAGAGTGCCACACTGTGGAATGGGCAAACAGTGCTTTTGCTTGTGGTGGCATCGGTGAGAGGAAGAAGGAAAAGGTCCACCTATGGAATCTGAAAAAGAGAAGAATGGGACTTGCAAAAATCTGGTGACCGTCATAACATGCAGTTTCTCATTGCTAAGCTTGCAGAGGAATGTAAAAAGCCATACATAAATACAACATACAAATAATTTAAAGGATATGTCTGTCACATGAGCTGTCTAACTCCTCCCCATTCTTGCTGGACCTTGGGTCCATTGCCCCCGCAGTCACCTTGACCCCTGCTGTGCACCCTACTGGACTCCCTCGGGTCTCAGTCTGTTGAACAGGGGGAGGGATTACATCACCCACACACACTGTGCTCCTCCTGAAATTCCCAGCCACTTCCCTCTCTCTGGTGTGCGGCTTTCACAGAAGTCCAAGGCAGTCCTCCTTGACCTGTTCCAACCCCTGTCCTTATATCCTTCCCCACTCCCTGTTTCCCACCCCTGTACTTAGTTGAGGATGCTGAGGCACCCCGTCGGGCTCTGCCCCCATACTTGGCTGGAGGTGCCACGTCTCCCAGCCAAGTGAGGCCTCTGGTTCCAGCCAGTCGGCCTACCCTGCGCCAGTCCCACCACTGGACAGGGCCCCCTCTCTACTGGCATTCTGCCCAGCGGCAACTCGGGTGGGTCACACACTCTGGGCCTCCCTGCGCCAGTCTCGAGCCCTCTGGATGCCCGTCTCCACTTTCCCAGAGCCCCAGGTGAGGCGGGTCAGCTCCCAGCAGGTGTTTTGGGGGTGTCTGATGGGTCAGGGGGTCCCGGGAGTCCGGACATCGGGACAATGTCTTAAAAAACCCAGAACCAATATGCCACCAAGCAAGAACATTTAGACATATGTGCAAACATCCTGTACAAGTGATGTTGAAGAAACCAGGTTTGTTTAGCTGAAAGGGGGGAAAGCCACACTCTAAAACCAAACAGCTGTTAGCCTTGTAGCAATTTCAGCACTCCAATGGTGGGAAAAAAACAACAAAGCTAACTCCAGCCACATGCATGGATCCCTTACATGTGCACAGATGGGCTTAAGGCTTCAAATATGCACAGGGCTGCCCTCAAGAATCTAGAGAACAATTGTGCTCCATTATCCCTGTCAATAGAACAATTAAAGAAAATTGAGTCTCAGCCCCCACAGGTCTTCCTTCTTGCCCCAATGAGGGCAAGCAGGCAGTTTCCTCCTCTGTCCCCCAAATGCTCAGTAAGCCTCTAATAGTTCTATTTCTGGTACTGCAGGCACACCAGTTCTTCCTCCTTGTTCTCTGGCTGCACATGTAGTCCTGGGTAAAGCATCTGGCCACAGCTTCCTTCATAAGTATACCTGGCAAGAGAATTGGGGGTATGTGTGGTGGCATGTGCAAGTGTAATGTATCCGCATTGCCACGTGCGCGACCGTTGGGCCATGCGGTCGCGCACAAGTCCTAAGCTTCGTTCTAGGAGAACAATAGCTGAGCGGATCCTAGCCCGCACCAACCAGAGGGCAAGGTCCGCGGCCGAGAGCCTATGAGACTCTCGGCCACTGTAAATAACCTATAGGGTCACTAGGGGGTGTGTTTTGGTGGTGGGTTCTGGACATATATACCGGCCTGCGTGCCGGGGTGCTTTGTCTTGTTCTGATCTAATAAAGTACTCCTTGCTGAATCACTCAACGTCTCGAGTACTTTTCAGCAAGTTTCCACCTATTCCCTTTTTCAAGCAGGACAATTGACTATTGTTTTAAATTCTTGGGAGACTTATTTTGGATAAATGCTGTGAAACTATATAACAGCCGGGGGAACCATGGGGAAAGTTCTCTAGGAAAACAACAGAGTTTTCCTCTATGAACAAATGCGGTAATACCTTTTATTAGGACCAATAAAAATGTCACAAAGTCATGAGTCCTTGCATTTGGTCTTTTTCTACTGGACCAACTGAGCAGCCTTTATTTTTCTGTCCCACTGAAGGCTTTGAAGAGAATGGCTAAGCAAATGTCAAGGAGGTTTAGATAGGAAATCTGTTTCAGCGCAGCATAGCACAAAGCCCTGACCTTTCCTGGCTCTGGTTATATACTACAATTGTTTATACTGATGCCTCCACTCTCTCTTGTAATCCGGTATATGACACAATCCCTATGCAACTTCTCACTGGTTCCTGGTATTAGAAACACATATGGAAGGCCATTGTTCCAAAAAGAGCTGACTAGAGGATCAAAATGATATGCTTTAAAAGGTACTTAACTGAACCCATTACTTCCAGGTGTTGGCACTTCATACAACACATTACACATAACAGTTGCAGTTCAAAACAACCATATTATTATTATAAAGCAGGTAACCGCTTGATTCTAGAGTAGGTTATGGGTTGGTGGAAAGTGAGAGGAGTTACAGTAACCAAGATAGAGCATATGGGAAGTAAAAAAACACCACTAGATAGATCATTCATTAATAATGTAAATGAAGGCAATCAACACAATGCTCTCAGTGGCCAACTGTACTCTATTTAAGTGCACAGTTCAATACCTTCTAAAATGTAGCAACCTTCAAGACACATAAGCTTTACGAATTTGTTTCCCCCTCTGAAAGGCTGGAAGCAACTGCAGCCAAAAAAGGGGCTATCCAAGAGTACACTTGTACTATAAGGTATAGAAGTTTTGGCAGAAGAAAGGGCATCAATTAATAGCTCATTCTTGCCAATTCTGAAACTAACATCATTTTTTGTTTATCAATTTTTTTTACTCTGGCTTGGCAACTCTGAAAATGGTATGCATTTTGTTTCATTTTCAGCATAACTCCCAAGCCAGAACTCCCAAGCCAATATAATGAAACATCCTCCACAGGGCTGTCGTCTTCCATTACTAGCCCCACAGACTACAGCCCTGTGCATTCACAAGCATATGGCCCCACTCCCTGACTCTACATGATCACTCAGTCATCTCCAGGGTGTGACAGTGCAGGGGAAATGGCTGCACATATGCCTACTCGCCACAATCAGCAATGCTACATTCTAAATGTCACTGATCACAAGGAGTGAGAGATATGCAGACCCTGCTCATTATATTTAGACATGAAGGGCCATGCCTATAACACAGCACATTTTACGTCCTTTCTGGGGGCCAAATTAGACAATACACGATCCCTGTGTTTGCTCTGGAGACACACCTCCATTTTGAGGAGTCTTGGAATGCCTTTTCAGAGTGCCATGGGAGCCCAAATCTGTTTAGGACCACCAAAGTGGAGGGGAGGGGCTCCTGACTTTCCCCCATACCATTTTTCTGACCCAAAACAGTGTTGGGGTGTGTGTCAGCAAATAATGTCCCCTGGCGCTGTTTCAGGTTGGAAAACCAATGCAGGACGAAAAGCAGTAGCATTTTTTTCCTCCTGCACTCAAGTGGTCCAAACCAGAATTGGGGCCCACAGTGCTCTCAAAAGGCTCTCCAGGTCTTCACAAAATGGAGGCAGATCTGCAGGGTGAACCTCACCAAATCCCACCTGACCCTCCCCTGGATCCACCACCAAGTCTCCTGGAATTTCCCAATTTTGAGTTGGCTACCCTACACAACTGGAGTTGGCAACTCTTAGTCCAACTAATCTTGACTTCCCCGAAATAGGTTCTCATTGAATATACACCTTACTTACATGGATATTTTTACCCCACTTTTCTCCGAACTGAACTCAAAACAGCTTACAATATGAAAAGCAATAACAGTGGTTAAGACGCTGAACTGCAGGCTGTGGAAGGTCAGTAGTTCAGCGGTTCAAGACCCGGGTGCCGCAAGACAGGGTGAGCTCCTGTCTCTAGCTCCAGCTCCTGCCAACCTAGCAGTTCGAAAGCAAGAAATTGCAAGTAGATAAATAGGGACCACTTCGGTGGGAAGGTAACAGCGTTCCGTGCGCCTTGGTGTTTAGTCATGCCGGCCACATGACCGCGGAAACGTCTTCGGACAGCGCTGGCTCTTCGGCTTTGAAACGGAGATGAGCACCGCAACCCTAGAGTCGGATTCGACTGGCTTTCGAGCAAGGGAACCTTTACCTTTACCTTTACATGGATATTTTTACCCCACTTTTCTCCGAACTGAACTCAAAACAGCTTACAATATGAAAAGCAATAACAGACTATTGAATACGACCAATCTACCAGTAAGCAACAAAGCTATCCACAAGGAAGAGAAGGGCAGCAAAGTATGTGGTAAAATCTCTGCCACAACAGCAACAGCCTCTCTCTAGGCACTTCCCTCCTCCCAGGAGTCAGCTTTCCTTTAAGCTTCAAGGGACTCCTGGGGACGTGCAAAGCAGGTAGCAAAAGCTCTGCCCAAATGGCACTGTGTATTGTATGCATATATTTTTATGTACTGAAAGGCGGGAGACAATTATCAATACAAGGCTTTTATTCAAAACATTACTCAGCTCTAATCTGACTCTCCGAAGAGCGGCATCCAAATTTATGCTGTTCCAAACTGAACTATATACAATGTTTTTTTAACTTAAATTTTAACGTTTTTTTTAAATTTTACAACTTTACTACAAAAGCAAAACAAAAATATAACTATATACAAATTTGACAATACAAACAATTTGTTATAACATGAACTTACTCTTTTACATCTTTACAAACTTACTAATAATAATTACCTTTATCAGTTTAATAATACATAACATCAACATATTTTTTTGGTAAAGTACAATTTTTATTCCCTGAGGTTGAAATGTAATAAAAAAAGGGAAACCACTTTTCCAAAAAATTATCTTTCAAGGAGGGTAGTTCAGATTTTCGGATTTGAATAGCTAGTTTGTCCATTGTGGCTATGTCCCAAAGTTTTATGAACCATTGCTGCATAGAATGGGTGTTGTTCGATTTCCATGATTGGGCGATCGAAGTTTTTGCCACTAACAGAAATAGTGCTGCTAATTCTGCCTTCTGTTTAGAATGTAAGAGGTCTGGCCAAAAGTTCGACAAGATTGCTTCAGGTGTCTTATGTTTAGCCTTTGCCCAAGATTTAGGCCTTGAACCATGACATTATTACAAGTGTCCAACAAATATGGGAGTAGAGTTTCCTTAAATGTACTATAAAATTCGTTTGGGAGACCACCTTTGCCCGTAGCTTTATTTGAATTTGAATTCTTTATTATTTCACTCAGTTCCTTACTCGAGATAGGTTGGTCTAGAAAATTAATATGCTCTTTGGATAACTGCACTTTAAAATTTATGTTTCTTAAATAGTTCAAGATTGCTTCCTGATGGAGCTTTTCTGATTTATATACGTTTTGGGGAAAAAATATAAAAGTTAGAGTTTATATCTTTTGATGAATTAGAGATCTGCCTGTCAGGGAAGCGGGTTGCATGAATTAGGTTTTGGTTGAGTTTTTTATTAACTCTATCTTTAAGTAACGTTAAAGATCGGGGAGGTTGTTAAAAAATTTCGCTTAAGCAGAAGAATTTGTTTCTGTACATAAGAAGTTTCTAAAAGTTCACGTTTCTTCCTTTCTTGATTGAGTTTACATAAAGATTTTTTTTACCTCCAAATTTGCTATGCCTCTCTTCTAGTGATTTAATTGTTTTTTTTAAGTACCCATTAGGTACACTTTTATTATTTTTATATTATACACAAACAAACATACATACAAAATATAACAAACATCCACTTACACACATAAAACATACGAAGAGATCAGTATATTTTCTTACAACTCTATTACCGTATTAAAAAATTTCTATGGGTTTGCTTAAGTTTCTGTATACTCTTATCTTTTTACCATAGTTTCTATCTAACTCAAAGAGATTAATAATACCAAAAATTTCATTACTTTAAACTATGTACTTACATTGTACCAGTCATACAGTTTTTTCCACGTCTTTTGAAATGTTGGGTCTGTTGTCCCTCTCATCAACGACGACAGTTTGTCATTTTCAGCAATCTCCAATAGTTTATTCACATATTCTTGCTCCTTTGGTGCTTCTTAGTGATTTAATTGTTGATTGCAAATTTGAAATTACCTTTTGTCTGTCTTTTTTATATGAAGAAGCCAATGATATAATTTTCCCTCTAATTACAGCCTTGAAGGCATCCCATACCGTGTCAGAAGATACCCCACATTTGAAATTAAATTGGAAGTATTTTTCAATAAACTTCTTAACTTCAGAGCAGAAACCCTCATTTTGGAGAAGCAATTAATTCTCCCATCAGTAGTGTGCTTAGACCATGTACAATGTATCCAAGAGTGGTCAGAGATCGTCCTAGGACCAATTTCTGTTGACTTAATTTGGTTTAATAAAGATTTTGATGCTAACACATAATCAATCCTAGTGTATATGTTGTGCACTGAGGAATAATAAGTGAACTGTTTGTCTCCCGGGTTACAAGACCTCCATATATCAATCAATTGAAAATGTTCAAGAATGTCTTGTACTTCTGTGGGTTTAAGGTTTGTCTTATGTTTACCTGCAATTTTATAAGTTTTGTCATGTTTTGGGTCTATAATGTAGTTCAAATCACAGCCTATAAGAGTTTGGCCTATCTGAAATTCTGACAATAGTTGTAGAGTTTCCTTAATGAAAGGTATCTGGATTGCGTTGGGAGCATATATGGATGCTACAGTTGTGGGTAAACCATCTAATAAACCTTTTATAAACACATACCTCCCTTTGGGGTCTATTTTCACTTGTTGGCATTGGAATGGAGTAGCTTTAGAAACCAGAATTGCGACACCTCTGGCCTTGGATGTACCTGGAGCCTGAAAACACTGAGTAAACCATTTGGATTTCAATAATTGTTTAGCTGATTTTTTCATATGGGTTTCTTGAAGACATAAGAAATTGGGGCATTCCTTATACAATGTGTTAGCAATTCTTTTCATTTTGATGGGGTTTTTCATTCCCCTGCAGTTCCAAGTTGTAAACTTGTAAAGATGAGTCATTTTAATGCTTTAATTATTCAATATTAATAAACACAGCTAACTACCTCTCCAAGGTAACTTACACCAAAACTTCTATCTAAAGAAGAAACCAGAAAAGGAGAAGGGGGAAAGTGCGTAAGTTAAAAAGGAATAATCAAGTTTAAAAATACACTAAGAACAATACTCACAAAAAAGAAAAACCCTGACTAGGGTATGTAACTAGTAGCTCTTCAAACCTATCAAGTTGAAGAGAAGGGTGACCACTAGGTCTCCCTGCCTAGAAACAATGACCAACTGGGGGGAAGTGATTTTTTGTCTTATTTTTTGACAAATAAAAAACAATCCAACTGTAAGAACCTTAATCCCTCTCCTTTCAGAACATATAACTACTTATTTCAGTAAATAAAGAGTGCCAAAATGGGCTACAAGTAGTAGCTTAAGTGTTTACCCACTTTAAACCTATGTAACTATTTTCATGAGGTCTGATTGGACCTAAGCGGCGCTTTCTGATAGGATACTCTGTATGGCTTTAGGACCACTAGAAGGTCTTTATTATGCAGCCAATCACAACAGAGGAAACTAGGATACCTTAACACAAACCATAACTAAACAGCTTAGAAATAACTTAGAACATAACATATATCATATACAGATCTATACAAATAAAGTTGCTTCATCTGGAATGCAGTCATGATATCCTCATTTTTTCCTTCTGTCTGAGGCTCCTAGACATGCAGTTAATTCCATGTCTAGTAGGTTTCAGAACAGAGTCTGAGATTCCTTATTCTCTTCAGTGTTGGTCCACTACCCCTAGCCAATATGCAAGATTTCAGGACACTTGTCTATCAATTGTTGCTAGTAGGCTGGGAGGTGCAGAAAGAAGAGTAGGTCTAGAAGGGGTGGGGGGATATCCAATAGTCAATGACCCTACAGGAAGTAAAACAAAGTAAAGCAAAGAAGGCTATGTCACCACTCAGGTTTCAACAAATTGATTTATTCCCCCTGCACCTGCCAGTGACTTCACTTATAATTTTAGGTCATTTGTTAACAGATACTGACTTCAAAAAATCTTGTTGAAGATCCCTAAATCCTTGAATGCTACAGAGATTTACCAGCAGAAGGCTAGCCATGAAAAAATGTATAATCTTGCCTATGGCATAAGGTCAGGTTGGATGAGGCAGGTAGCTTTTCTTCTGATCCTACTACACAGGTACTATATTTCTTTCATTAACTGCTATTAAACTGTATTAACCCCACCATGCATACAAATTCTATACCATTACAATGCTGTGAGAGCTGAGTTTTCAGAACCACAAACATACTATTGAAAAATGAACATGGAGACTTAAAATGCCACATCAAAATTTGACTGCAAGGTAATATCTAACTTTTCACATGCACAAAGAATGACCACCACCACAACCTGATCCAGACTTCAGAAAGTACTGGGGTTCAAACTATACTTATCTTAACTTGCATCCTCAGGCAAATTCACTTGTTGTGTTAACTTCACCTCACTATGGATAAAACCACTTCTTATGTGGGAAGATATGCTAATGATGCTATTTCACAGAAAGGCAAAGCCTATCCTACATTCAGCCATTTTACTATTGTTCATGAGGGAAAACTAAATACCAATAAAACAGGTAAAAAAGCAAGGGCAATCCTCTAATAAAAACTGTAATTAGAATATGTATTGAAGCAACTGTTCTAACAATTATTAGAACTTCATTTATTTTCCCTTAGCCCATCACATGGGACACCCCTAACTCCTTGAGATGAACTTAAAGGTAGAAGGCATCTCCTTCTCAGTTCCAAATCCAAATACAACTTTATTCTGATACAAGATCAGCTCCCAGAATATCACACACAAAAAACCTTTATTGGCATTGAAAGCAAAAACATAATGGAAATACAGCAAAATACTAAGATGCATCAGTCACTTACACTTGGCTATTTAAGCCTCGTCTTCCAATTGCATAATATAAGAATTTTGCAACAGCCTCCCTTATTTCATAATTAGAATTAAACAGAAGAAAGTGAATAACTGTGTCATCAGAATGCCAGCTCTTACCCTCTAGAAATCTCTCTATATAATAATTCTCTGTTGGTGGTGGCATGCTGCTGAACATTCCACATGGTGCCCACAGCCTTTGGCTCCGTGATCTGTCACTCAGAAGCTGTCCCTATCCACTGGCTGCGTTGCCTGAGTCTCACCTCCAACATTCTAAACAGTTTGCTGTTCCTCTCCCCCCCATAGCCAGTCAAAACACAGAGGTCGTTTTCATATGTGGCCTCATTGGCCTTTGCCTCTAACATTCTAAACAGTTTGCTGTTGCTATTCTGAGGTAAAATGTGCCCTTAGTGCCTGTTGGAAGAAACCATTGTTGTCAATCTCCAGGTGAGGGCTGAAGATCACTCAGAATTACAACTGCTTTCCAGATGGCAGAAATCAGATCTCCTGGAGAGGACTCTGTGTCCTTATATCCTGCTGAGATGGCCACTGTATGACAGCCAATGTGACATAGCAGTCAGGGCTTCAGAGCACAGTAGAGGTTGCAGATGAGGGGGGGTGGAAAGCTGAAGAGTGAGTGGAAAATAAAGGTAGGTTAGCTGGCATTTCCCTGCAAGCCTGATCTCAAGTGGAGAGCGGGCTTCGGAGGAAACATGGGTTCCATGCACTTAAAGGCAGCCACCCTTCTCTCTCAAGAGAGAAGGGAGAGGGGTGGCTGTGGGTGTTGGTGGCAGAAACTGTAAACAAAATGGGAAAGATGGCAGCCCAGCAGAGAAAGTTTAAAATGAAGCCAGGCAGTCAGAGTCCAAAACCGGAAGAGGGAGCAGATGTCAAACTCCTGGCGGATATGCTCAAGCTGGTGATGGAACAACTCGATGGTATTAACCAGCAATTGACCGCGATGAATAAAAACTTTGCAGCACAGCAGCTTCAGCTGAACGAAACAGAGAAAAAAGTGGAGCAGGCAAATGAGAAAATTAAAGAGATAGACACCATAAGCAAGAAGTTGAAGAAAGGGATGGGAAATGTGGAAACAAAGCAGAATTGCCAAGATAATCGAGTTTTGCAGCTACAGATGGAAAAAGCTAACATGATTCTCAGGTTTCAGGGAGTTCCTGAAATGGATCGGGAAGACCTGAAGAGGGTGCTTAGTGAGATCATCGCTCCAGTAGTAGGCTTAACAGCGGATGAACTTGTAAACGAAATGGAGTCAGCCTATAGGGGGTTTTCCAATTACATTAAAAAAAATTAGCCTACCTGGAGAAATAGTGGTCAGGTTTTCAAGAAGACAAACCAGAGATGCCATTTTAAAAGCAACATCAGCAACTCCACTGAAAAGCGGAAATGTAACCATCAAAACCTTAAAGGA